>NC_045958.1:47111186-47355008 GCF_010909765.2 Amblyraja radiata | reverse complement strand
TGACAAAGGTTGCAAAATATTTCCAGTTCACTGTGGAAACTTGCAAGTGGTGGTGCCCCATGCATTTTCAGCACTTTTGATTTAACGATGGAGATCCTCCTCAAGAAGCTTTGGTGAGATGCTGCAGTGCATTTTATGTTAGATGCACACTGGAGCTACTAGTGTTATTTATCACAAATTCAATGTTGAGCGACACAGTGGTGCAGCAGTAGAGTGCTGCCTTACAGCGCCAGAAAGCCTGGTTCATTACTGACTCCGGGTGCTTGTCTGTACGGAGTTTTGACGTTCTCCCCATGACCAGCGTGGGATATTCTCCTTATGCTCAGGTTTCCTCCCATACTCCAAAGCCGAACAGATTTGTAGGCTAATTTGCTTGGTAAGATTATAAATTGTCCCTATTGTGTGAAGGACAGTGTTAGTGTGCAGGGATTGCTAATCTGCACAGACTCGGTGGGCCAAAGGCATTGTTTCCATGTTGTATCTCTAAACTAAACTAAACATTCAATGAAACCTCCTTGATCACAACACATGAAGAGTATTTGCACTGAAAACCTTTTGTGGAATCACTTGCCACAGGATATCAGATCTCTCTGATCTGTTTATGTAATCAGAGTACTACATAGCAAGTTAACACATTTAGAACTGATATGCCTCACAGCAACCAGAGACCCGGTTTCGATCCTGACTACGGGTGCTGTCTGTACAGAGTTTGTATATTCCTCCCCATGACCAGTTTTCCCCTGGTGCTCCGGTTTCTTCCCACACTGCAAAGACATACAGGTTTGTAGGCTAATTCGGTTTTGGTAAAAAATATTATGAATTGTGCGTAGGATAGTGTGTAGGATAGTGGTAGTGTAGGGGGGTTGCCGGTTGGCAGCTACTCAGTGGGCCAAAGGGCTTGTTTACCACGGTGTATCTCAAAAATAAAAATAAACAAAAGAATATAGAACAGTACAGCACAGGAACAGGCCTTTCCGCCTGCAATGTCTTTGCTGAACATGATGCATGATGCTAGTTTAAACTAATCTCATCTGCTTGGACATGAACCAAATCCTTCCATTCCCTGCATATCCATGTGCCTATCTAAAGCCTCTTGAAAGCCACTATCGTATCAGCCATCACCACTGTCTCTGGCAGTGTGTTCCAGGCTCCCTCCAGTTAAGTTAAGTTCAGTTCAGTGAACTTTCTGCTAATGGAAATTCCCAGGATGTTGATGATGGGGGAATTTGGCAAATGTATGAGGATGACAGTCCAATTGGACAAACTAGTTAGAAATTACAGAATCCTAGAATTGTTACGATACAGAAGAAAAAACTATAGTCAATCACTTTTTCACTCAATGCTGCTTTTGCAAAACAAATTGTTCAGTCCCATTTCCCAGCTCTTTCCCCCTTGGCACTGAATTTACTTTCCCTCAAGTGCCTGTCCCTTTGAAACCCTAAAAGTCTTGCTTCCACCACAAGTTACAGGCTCTGATTTCCAGATCCTGACAAGTCACAGTTTAAAAATATTTGTCTTCACATTGCGACCCCCCCCCCCCCCCCCCCCCCCCCCCCCCCCCCTCTCCCCTGCTGTGTCTTTCATTCAGCATGTCAATTTCTGGTCCTTGTATCTTCTGCCAAAACTCAGTGTCTTGTACTTGTCTGGAACAAATGTTGTTAGCTGGGCACCAGCCCAAGCCTGAAGACTGTCCTACTTTTGCTGCATACATCATTGTCTGAGGAGGTTCCAATAGAACTGAGCACTAATTCAATCACCATCCTTTATACCCACACTTCCGACATTGTGACAAGCAGCTAAAGGTGATTAGGCCTCGGTGAATCTGTTTAGGAACTCCTGCAGCAATATTCTGCCTTAAACTTGCTGGTCACGTTGCTGACAACAGGCAGCAGGCTAATGGGAGGATACGTGGAAGGATTGGCTGCATCCTGTTTTTTTTTTTAATGGGCAAATCATACCGGGTGATTTTCTGTTTTGTTAAGCAGATGCCTGTATTGTGGCTGCATTGGAACAGCTCGTTTTGAAGTGCAGTTAATTGAGAAGCACAACGTTTTAACACTACAGCTGGAATGCTGTAAGGAACTGTAGATATTTATTTTCCCATCCCTTTGTATCATGTGCAGCCAATCAGCTAAAGAAAAGCACTTTTTGTGAAAGTGGAAAACTATAAGGAGGCCAAAGTTAATCTTTCACTCAACAATTCTGGTTGAAAGTGGTAGAAATGTTTCAGCGCTATCTTTTGCAATCACGCGTTGGTTTAATTGTTTAATTGTCTACAGCCATTTCTGACTAGTTATCACAGGACTACACGCTGCGATCTGATCCATTAGTTTTGCGATGAATAAGTTCTGTCTGTAATGAGCTCTTTCTCCTGATAAGCATGTTTATTGTCTATTGCCTGTTATACATTGAACTGGTGGAAACTTCAATTTTCGGTATATCTAGGTGGCACGATGGTGAAGTGGTAGGGTTGCTGCCTTATAGCACCAGAGACCTGGGTTCGATCCTGACTACTGGTGCTGACTGTATGGAGTTTGTAGTTCTTTCTGTGACCATGTGGGTTTTCTCTGGGTGCTCTGGTTTCCTCCCACACTCCAAAGACGTAGAGGTTTGTAGGTGAAATGGTTTCTGTAAATTGTCCCTAGTGTGTAGGACTATGCTAGTGTATGGGGTGATCACTGGTCAGTGCGGACTCAGTGGGTCGAAGGGCCTGTTTCCCCGCTGTATCTATAAACTGTAAAGTGTAAAAGCCTACTGCTGCCTTTTGCATTCTCTTCTGTGCTCCTCATTGAATCGTGGTTGGTGCCCTCGGCTGAGAATAATGAGAGAATGACAGCCATACAACTCCATTTTACAACTCAAATGTATCTAAAAAACAGGCAGTCAATCAAAGGAGAGTTCAGCAATAAATATGGAAAATTGATTTACCACGACTGACTTTAATTTACTAGTGTCCAAATATATCAGTAAGCTGTTCCTGCATCTATAGCAGTCACATAAGGTTTGCATTTCTTTGGTGTACTTAGAATCTTTAATGTTTGTCAAGGAGAGGCGATCTTAGACAAACTGACTGGACTATTTATAACCCAGCACCTGAACCGGGTTTGATCCCAACCACTGGTTCTGTCTGTGTAGAGTTTGCAGGTTCCGCCTTCGACTGGATGCTCCGACTTCCTCCCACATCTCAAAGACTTGCAGGTTTGTAGTTTAATTGGCCTCTGTAAATGGCTTCCTACGCACTCTGGAAAGTGAGTAGGACATTTATGCAAAAGTGGGATAACATAGAACTAGTGTGAATGGGTGATGGATGGTCAACGTGGACCTGGGGAGGCTGAAGAATTTGTTTCAAGGCTGCATCTTTCAATCAATCAATCAATTATGTGTACTACAGAATAAGATATATTGGGAAGATCATTCCTTTGACTTGTTACGCATTCTATATCTCTACAACTTCCCTCTATTACCCTTGCATGTGTAGAGGCATCCATTAACATTCATTGTAAGCCTGGATGCTACTTCTACTATTTCCTTTGGCATTTGAGTGACCTGTGGATGAGGCTGACCACAGAGTGAGCTCTGCCAAGGCTTGACAGGCCTGCTTTGGTAACTTGGTGATTCTAGGTCCCACTGCTGGGAACCAACTTCATGTAGGCCATTGAAAGTAAATGGCATCCCTCATTGTAGCTCTTCCTTAGACTTCCATAGCAATCCAAATGCATACAAAATAATGGCGACCTTAATAATTCTTCAGCAGCTAATTTCAACACCCTGCCTTCTCCACCAGTGTCCCAATTGGACACTTGAGGTACTTATAGTCGACCTGACTGCCACCCTCACCTTCCACCCACCAGGTTTCCCCCCTCTTCCACAACAACTTGCCACACAAATCCCAGTAGAGGGAAGGACATTCAATATGTTAAACATGCAAAGTCATGGTGCTTTCAAATATGATGGAATTTTGAAGTGGTGGCCACATGTGAGCAATGTGCATTGGCCTTCAGTACAATAGTTTATGCACCTTTCCAGATGACATAGGATTTAACGGCCAGTGTTTTATCAAATGGCCTACTCACCACTTTAATGGGTAGTAACAGAACATCAATAAAGATTTCAATGATTATTATGCTACCATGGCACAGAGGTAGAGCTGCTGCCTTACAGTCAGAGACCTAGGTTCGATCCTACCTACATGTGCTCTCTGTATGGAGTTTGTTCATTCTCCGAATGACATGTATAGGTTTTCTCCCAGTGCTGTAGAATAGTGTTAGTGTGCGGGGATCGCTGGTCGGAACGGATTCGGTTGGCCAAAGGGCCCATTTTCACGCTGTATCTCTAAACTAAACAACATTTCTGATGATGCAGTTATGAATCTGTGTAAACTATTCTAAAAATATTTTCTCTCTTAACTTTCTGATAGTGTTAAAAGAAACACTGATACAATTCCTCATGAACTGATGATTGACCATGAAGTAATGTATTTTCTCCTGTTAATTATATTTGAGAAATTCCACTAGAAATGCAATATGTAATTAGCACAGAGCTATTCGGTCTAGTTCAAAACAAACACAAAATTAGAACGGCAGCCTCATTAATGCAATGTCAAGTCTGTTAGCACTAACTACTTTATTCATTGTCTTAGGCTGTCATCTGGCATCTAATCTTATAAATACATGCAACAGTTCAAGCTAGCCAATGCTTCATGGATATTGATTATGTTAACGTCAGCCATAACAGCAGATCAATTGATTAAATCCAACCTTTGCTCTTGAAGAGCAGGTACTTTGTGACTGAAGTTGTTGGTGCAAATCTTTCTTGAGGTATTGGTAGCTTGAGTGGATGAATGAATAAAATAATTAATTAAATAATTAATTAGTTAGTTAATGCTTTGTCACATGTGATGTCATAGTGAAATTCTTTGCTTGCATACCCAAGGTATGCAAATAGTCACCACAGAAAGGTGACTGTTCCCCCCTCCCCTTCTCACTGCGGTCCCCCACGCAGGGTCCTCTTTTGTTCCTTCCCCCGGCCTCACTCCCATGTGGTCCATCCTCGTCCATTTGTGGAAAAGGTGAAAGCAAAGGTGAGTATTGACAACTAATTCTTCACGTTCCTAACAGCTGGTTGCCATTAAAGTCAACATATTAAATGGTTCAACGGTTCTTTATTGTCACGCATGCACCACACAGTGAAATTCTTGCACCAGTCACCATATTTGGCTCCATTAAAAAAAAAGCAAAGTCCAAAGGATGGTCCATATTGTCAATGTACTGGAGCGCCCTCAATCCAGGTAAGCCCCAGAATGCTGCAGGTCCTCCTCCGTCGCTCTCAACCAACATCCCTCTTTTCGCCTGACCGCCCCAACCTTCACAACTAGCTCTCCTGCCAGTCTATCACCAACAAGCCGCCAAACAAATAACGATCCCTTTGAATAACAATGATGTTGGGGTGATGTGGGAAGTTGGGTGGCAGAGGGTGGTTGCTCTTGTTAACCTATCCAGTACCACCCCTGAGTATACTTGGGTCATGGCCAATAACAAAAAAAAAGCTTGGCAGTGAACAGGTTAAACTCCAGATTTCTGTTGTACAATTAACAAATGGGATTAGCTCATCATTGTTAATGATGGAATCAACATTGCATCAACCAGCAATTTTTGTAAACTACAGTTCCTCATGTCAAGATAGCATTGTCCATGGATGGGTATCATAGTTTGTTTTCTCTATGTATTTCTATGCTGTAAGTGTGTGGCACTCTACTCCAAAGATCACAGAGCGGCTCTACTCCGCCCATGTGACATGCCTTGCATGTTCCCATAATAGTACACATTATGTTTAAAAATACCTTAAACCACCACCTGCAATGCCAATGCAAAGTACATCACAGCTACAAACACTGATTTTACAGGCACTTTGATACAAGATCATATTGTCCTTTTGGATTTCCAGACTCCCCGTATCAGAAAAGATCTATTATTCTGCTGTATTTAGATTCAGACTAGAAGTGCCAAAATAACCATGGATGATTTTAGACAAAGTATTCCCAGTTCATTGCACACTTGCGATGTATCCTTAATCCTCACAAAAATAAATATATTTTAAACATCCTGAAGAAAATCCATAGCAAAATCCAAATTGAAAAATGGATCCAGATGTGCTTAAAGGTCCAAAGGTGTATGGATAATGTGGTGGATTACTGGATGGTGCTATGTTTCAAAAGTAAAAATAACTGGAAAACCATTCTGTCCACTGTGACACCACCCAGTACATCTCCCTTGCACCCCTCCTGCTACGATAATCCCTCCATTTTCCCAAACTACCCCTCATTCAATTTTCTTTTTTTCTTTTTCTTTTTTTTATTTATTAGAAGCAAATGTACAAAAATAAAACCAACGGCATATAAAATAATAGTTATTGTACAGCTTCAATTTTAACTTTTAGCTATAGTTGGAAGAAAAGAAAGTAGAAAAAGCAAGAAAGAGAAAAAGTGAGATGTGCAAAGATAGAACCCCTAGACTACCAAAGTAGTGTAGCCAAAGAGTGAATAAATGAAAGAAAGAAGTGAGGAATAGAAAAAAGAAGAAAAATAAAAGGACAAAAAGAGAAGAAAGGAAAAAGTGGTGATATACCAGCTTCATATCCCTCCCCACCCACCTCACCCAAGCCATATTTAGATTTAAATCCAAAGTTGTGTTGTACCATACTATCCTTGTAATAAATCGATGAATGGTGTCCATGTCTTCGAAAAATTATCTGTTTTTTCTGCCAAGACAAGTCTAATATTTTCAAGATGTAGCGTCTCAGACATGTTTATAATCCACATCTTAAGAGTAGGGACAGATGTATGTTTCCAAAATATGAGTATTCATTTTTTTGCCGTTATCAGGCCATAATTAAGGAAACGTCTTTGAAATAATGATAGCTCAGAGCAGGCTTCTGACGTACCTGGAATAATTAATTCCGTATCGGGATCCAATTTTATTTTTAGTGTATTTGAAAACATTTCAAAAATTCCTCTCCAGAAATTATGTAATTTTATACAAGAGACAAAGGAATGTGTTATAATTGCTTCCTGAAGAAGACATTTATCACAAATAGGAGATACATTTGGAAAGATCTTATTAAGTTTAGACTTTGAATAATAGAGTCTGGGCAGTATTTTAAATTGAATTAACGAATGCCTAATGTTAATCGAACAATTGTGTATATATAGAAGGTTTTCTTCCCATCTGTCTTTGAGAATTTTTAGGCCAAGTTCATCTTCCCAAGCTCTTCTAATTACTTCTGATGATGGAATTTCTATATTTAAAAGGGTGTTATACAGATATAATATTAACTTGTTTGACTCTGAGTTTCTAGTCATACATTCGTCTAGTATGTCTGGCATAAAGATTGGTAGTCTTGGGTATATGATTCCAGATAGTCTCGAATTTGAAGGTATCTAAAATATTGATTACCTTTCAGATGATATTTTGACTGTAGTTCTTGAAATGAGAGAAGAGTTCCCATATTTTGTATGCAGTACAGGATTTGTGGTAGGAAGATCATCTTTATGGCATTTATTCTGCCTATTAAAGACATCGGAAGTGTTTTCCAAAATTGAGTAAGGGCATTTAATTTAGTAACTAAAGGAGGAAAGTTTGCGTTGAATAGAGAAGTGTATTTTCTTGTTACGTGATATTTGAATTTTTCCGTAGCAATTCTGAAAGGGAATTTTAGGAGGTGTGTCGGCTCTTGAGGTTTTATTGACATAATTTCACTTTTGTACCAGTTTATTCTATATCCTGAAAAGGAACCAAATTCCTCTATAAGATTTAATATACTTGGAATGCTAACTTGGGAAATGGTGATATAGAGTAATACATCATCTGCATATAATGATATTTTATTATTGGAGTATTTAGTGTTGTAGCCGTGAATATTCAGATGTACTCTTATACTTTCCGCCAAAGGTTCAATCGCAAGGGCAAACAACAGGGGTGATAATGCACATTCCTGCCTATTGCCCCTGGATAGCTGAAATTTGGGTGAGAGTACAGCATTCTGGCATCGGCTTATCATATAGCAGTTTTATCCATGAAATAAAATTTTCTTCCAACAGGAATTTTTGCAATACTGTAAAAAGATATTTCCATTCTATTTGATCAAATGTTTTTCCTGCGTCTAATGAAATAATTGATGTCTTTTATCGTTCAATGTGAGTACATTATGTTAAACTGGCGTCTCAAATTATTAAACGAGTGTCTCTTGGGTATGAACCCAGTTTGATCCGAGTGTATCAATTTATTAACGTATTTACTTAATCTTCTTGCCAGAGTTTTAGCTAATATTTTCTGATCTGTATTTAACAGGGCGATTGCTCGGTATGATCCAGGATCTTCCAGCTCTTTTTCTTTTTTGGGTATGTGTAATGGTTGATTTGGCTAGAGTGTGGTAGAGTCTGTTCTTTAAATGCGTGTATATAAAGGTTATGTAAACGCGGGGAAATTACATCATAAAATCTTTTATAAAATTCGTTACTAAACCCGTCTGGGCCTGGTGTTTTGCCGTTCTTCAATGAATTGATAGTCTCTTCTAGGGGGGACCAATATCCTGGCGGGGAGATTTGCAAAGGTTACTGGGGAGACTTTAAACTAGAACGGTTGGGGGGAGGGACTCAAATAGAGAAAGCTAGTAGACAGTGTGTGAGGCAGGAGGAAGAGAAGGAAAGCACTCAGACCCAACATGTAGGGGGGAAAGAAGAAAACAACAATAAACAGAGAATAAGAGGTGGTGGGGTTCTTAAATGGGTGAGCAGAGAGACAGAGGGGTGTAAAATGGGGGTGGAAGCAATAGGTAGCAAGGTGAAAAGTAAAAGTGGCAGGCAGACAAATCCAGGGCAAAAATCAAAAAGGGCCACTTTTCAACATAATTGTAAAAGGGGTAAGAGCGTTGTAAAAACAAGCCTGAAGGCTTTGTGTCTCAATGCAAGGAGCATTCATAATAAGGTGGATGAGTTGAATGTGCAGATAGCTATTAATGATTATGACATAGTTGGGATCACGGAGACATGGCTCCAGGGTAACCAAGGCTGGGAGCTGAACATCCAGGGATATTCAATATTCAGGAGGGATAGACAGAAAGGAAAAGGAGGTGGGGTAGCGTTGCTGGTTAGAGAGGAGATTAACGCAATGGAAAGGAAGGACATTAGCTTGGAGGATGTTGAATCGGGTATGGGTAGAGCTGCGAAACACTAAGGGGCAGAAAACGCTGGTGGGTACAGGCCACCTAACGGTAGTAGTGAAGTTGGGGATGGCATCAAACAGGAAATTAGAAATGCGTGCAACAAAGGTAAAACAGTTATAATGGGTGACTTCAATCTACATATAGATTGGGTGAATCAAATTGGCAGGGGTGCTGAGGAAGAGGATTTTTTGGAATGTATGCGGGATAGTTTTCTAAACCATCATGTAGAGGAACCAACGAGAGAGCAGGCTATTCTAGACTGGGTATTGAGTAATGAGGAAGGGTTAGTTAGCAGTCTTGTTGTGCGTGCCCCCTTGGGCAAGAGTGACCATAATATGGTTGAGTTCTTCATTAGGATGGAGAGTGACATTGTTAATTCAGAAACAATGGTTCTGAACTTAAAGAAAGAGGGAACTTAACTTTGAGGGTATGAGACGTGAATTGGCCAAGATTGACTGGCAATTAATTCTAAAAGGGTTGACGGTGGATATGCAATGGAAGGCATTTAAAGACTGCATGGATGAACTACAAAAATTGTTCATCCCAGTTTGGCAAAAGAATAAATCAGGGAAGGTAGTGCATCCGTGGATAACAAGGGAAATCAGGGATAGTATCAAAGCAAAAGATGAAGCGTACCAATTAGCCAGAAAAAGCAACTTACCAGAGGACTGGGAGAAATTCAGAGACCAGCAGAGGAGGACAAAGGGCTTAATTAGGAAAGGGAAAATAGATTATGAAAGAAAACTGGCAGGAAACATAAAAACTGTCTGCAAAAGTTTTTATAGATATGTGAAGAGAAAGAGATTAGTTAAAACAAATGTAGGTCCCTTGCAGTCAGAAACAGGTGAATTGATCATGGGGAACAAGGATATGGCGGACCAATTGAATGACTACTTTGGTTCCGTCTTCACTAAGGAAGACATAAATAATCTGCCGGAAATAGCAGGGGAATGCAGGTCAAAGGAGATGGAGGAACTGAGTGAAATCCAGGTTAGTAGGGAAGTGGTGTTGGGTAAATTGAATGGATTAAAGGCCGATAAATCCCCAGGGCCAGATAGGCTGCATCTCAGAGTACTTAAGGAAGTAGCTCCAGAAATAGTGGATGCATTAGTGATAATTTTTCAAAACTCTTTAGATTCTGGAGTAGTTCCTGAGGATTGGAGGGTAGCTAACGTAACCCCACTTTTTAAGAAGGGAGGGAGAGAGAAAATGGGGAACTACAGACCAGTTAGTCTAACATCGGTAGTGGGGAAACTGCTAGAGTCAGTTATTAAAGATGGGATAGCAGCACATTTGGAAAGTGGTGAAATCATTGGACAAAGTCAGCATGGATTTACGAAAGGTAAATCATGTCTGACGAATCTTATAGAATTTTTCGAGGATGTAACTAGTACAGTGGATAGGGGAGAACCAGTGGATGTGTTGTATCTGGACTTTCAGAAGGCTTTCGACAAGGTCCCACATAAGAGATTAGTATACAAACTTAAAGCACACGGTATTGGGGGTTCAGTATTGATGTGGATAGAGAACTGGCTGGCAAACAGGAAGCAAAGAGTAGGAGTAAACGCGTTTCACAATGGCAGGCAGTGACTAGTGGGGTACCGCAAGGCTCAGTGCTGGGACCCCAGCTCTTTACAATATATACTAGACCAAGTGCAGACCCGTTGGAGGGGGGAGGCGGCATGCAGCATCACACACTAACTACCCCCCCCCCCCCCCGCACTCACGCTAATGGAGGGGAGGAGGGGGGAGAGAGAGAGAGAGAGAGAGAGAGAGAGAGAGAGAGAGAGAGAGAGAGAGAGAGAGAGAGAGGGAGGGGGAGAAGAGAGGGAGAGAGGGGGGGGAGAGAGGGGGGGGGGGAGAGGAGAGAGAGGGGGAGGAGGAGAGGGGGAGGGGGAGGAGGGGGGAGGAGGAGGGGGGAGAGGGGAGGAGAGGAGAGGAGGGGGGAGGAGAGGAGAGGAGAGGAGAGGAGAGGAGAGGAGAGGAGAGGGGGAGGGTGTGAGGTGAGGGGGGAGGAGAGGGAAGGGGGAGGAGAGGGAGGGGGGAGGAGAGGGAGGGGGAGAGGAGAGGGAGGGGAGGAGAGGGGGGGGGGAGAGGAGAGGGGGGGAAGAGGAGGG
The DNA here is from genome assembly GCF_010909765.2 of Amblyraja radiata. NCBI lineage: Eukaryota > Metazoa > Chordata > Chondrichthyes > Rajiformes > Rajidae > Amblyraja > Amblyraja radiata. Next base: position 47,343,672 of record NC_045958.1, on the reverse strand, counting down.
AGGGGAGAGGAGAGGGGGGGGGAAGAGGAGAGGGGGGGGGAAGAGGAGGGGGGGGGGGAAGAGGAGAGGGGGGGAGAGGGAGGGGGGGAGAGGAGAGGAGAGGGAGGGGGGGAGAGAGAGCGCTTTTTTACTTCAACCCAAACCCAAACAAACATTTGCAGGCAGTGCTTTTTTACCTCTAACCATATTTTCATTTTCAAACCAAATTAAGGGTACTCACAGTGCTGTAGACATTTGTCAGTGTAATTCAAAGCTCTGATTGAGGCACACCACTTGCAGAGACTGATTGAGGCACACCACTTCCTGATTTTATAGTCCCTCCCCCTCCCTCCAGCAGGGGCAGCAGAGAGAATGGGGAATGTTGTAAAAACATTAATATCTCTGTCAATTTTCATCGACAGGAAAAATCCTCGGCACACATGCGGCGGAGGGGGGCTCCGAGCGAGGTGGCCAAAAATGACAGCCGTAGGTGGCAGCGTACTCTCGGAAACCGCAGCACAGAAAGCCAAAACCGGTCAAGAACAGAGTTTTAGTAATATCGATTAATGATCTGGATGAGGGAATTGAAGGCAACATCTCCAAGTTTGCAGATGACACTAAGCTGGGGGGCAGTGTTAGCTGTGAGGAGGATGCTAGGAGACTGCAAGGTGACTTGGATAGGCTGGGTGAGTGGGTAAATGTTTGGCAGATGCAGTATAATGTGGATAAATGTGAGGTTATCCACTTTGGTGGCAAAAACAGGAAAGCAGACTATTATCTAAATGGTGGCCGATTAGGAAAAGGGGAGATGCAACGAGACCTGGGTGTCAAGGTACACCAGTCATTGAATGTAGGCATGCAGGTGCAGCAGGCAGTGAAGAAAGCGAATGGTATGTTAGCTTTCATAGCAAAAGGATTTGAGTATAGGAGCAGGGAGGTTCTACTGCAGTTGTACAGGGTCTTGGTGAGACCACACCTGGCGTATTGCATACAGTTTTGGTCTCCAAATCTGAGGAAGGACATTATTGCCATAGAGGGAGTGCAGAGAAGGTTCACCAGACTGATTCCTGGGATGTCAGGACATTCATATGAAGAAAGACTGGATAGAATTTAGAAGATTGAGGGGGGATCTTATAGAAACTTACAAAATTCTTAAGGGGTTGGACAGGCTAAATGCAGGAAGATTGTTCCCGATGTTGGGGAAGTCCAGGACAAGGGGGTCACAGCTTAAGGATAAGGGGGAAATCCTTTAAGACCGAGATGAGAAAAACATTTTTCACACAGAGAGTGGTGAATCTCTGGAACTCTCTGCCACAGAGGGTAGTTGAGGCCAGTTCATTGGCTATATTTAAGAGGGAGTTAGATGTGGCCCTTGTGGCTAAAGGGATCAGGGGGTATGGAGAGAAGGCAGGTACAGGATACCGAGTTGGATGATCAGCCATGATCATATTGAATGGCGGTGCAGGCTCGAAGGGCAGAATGGCCTACTCCTGCACCTATTATCTATGTATCTATCTATTTCTTTAATTGAAATCTGTGCTCCTAATTCATCTCGTTCCACCGCATCAAGTGGCGGAAGATTACAGTTATCAAGAAAGTTTGTAATTTTTCTCATTTCTGTTGATGTTTTGGATGTATATAAATTTTGATAGAATTGGGCAAATCTTTCGTTAAAGTCTGTTGGAAGTGTCAACAATTCACCTTTATCTGATCTGATTTTTTTGAATAGTATGGTCTCATTCAATTTTCCACTATTCTTTCTCACTGCCTCCCCACTCCCTAATGCTGACTCAGTCCTCACTTTCCCCATCCATCACTCATCTTTGTCCCTGATTCCAGTAACTGCCAATACTTCCTCCTCACCCCCATTCTCCATCCCCAATCCTGCCACTACTCCTAAGTGGCCCTGGTAAAGTTGCCCAATGGATCCCGATGCTGGCTGGCTGCCGTCTCCAGCGTGCTCTAGGTAGGTTGATGGGTCATCCTTTATGATTTACCCTCTCTGGGAAGATGCTTCATACTGCGACAAAAACCTGGACCCTGCTAGGTAGCAACAACAGCTGGATGGACCACTATCCATCCTGATCCATCCTTTCCATCAGCCTAGCCCGCAAACAACAGTGGCAACATAACTACAGCCATGAGAAATCAATGCTGGAAGCATCTAGGATGAGCTGACTCAAAGGCAGCTCGTCTCAGGCAGTGTCCCACGACAACCTGACAACTCACTATATAAGGCCAGCTTTACAATAAGACAAGGACGCCAGATCCACCCAAAGGCTAGATAAATTGGAAACATATCTCCAATTTAAGTCTTGTGCAAAGCATTGAAAAGTATCACACATATTCCAGCTCAAGGGATTAAGAAAAAAACATGATAATCAATATAAATAAAAAAAACCCTTTCATCTCGGTTCAAAAGCAAGTAATGAGCCTTAATGACCACCGTCCAGTGGCCTCCACCATCATAATTGTTTTAAAAGCCTGTTAATCACACACATTAACTCCAACTTCCCAGACAGTCTTGATCAACTGCAGATTTCCTATTGTCAGAACAAATCCACGGTAGACACCATCACCCTAGACCTACACTCATCACTGAAACATCTGGATAACATCTATTTATTGACTATGGCTATGTCTTCGATATCATGATCCCAACCAAACTCATCTCAAAACTCCTTGACCTAGTAGTCAGCACCCATTCCTGCAACTGGATCCTTGACCTCCTGACCCATATAACATAATTTGTGAGTAAAAGAAGGAAAACATCCACCACAACAATTATAAACACTGGTGTCCCGTAAGGATGCATTCTCGGCCCCTACTGTACTCCCTATACACACAAAACTGTGCAGCCAAAATCTGCTTTAGCTCCATTTACAAGCTTGCAGATGACACCACAAAAGTGGTCCAGATGGTGAACAACGATGAGACGAAGGGTGATAGTCAAGACAAGACCTCTCCTGCTTCTTCTTCTTCTTTCTTGTGGCGTGCACAGCCTAAAGTTGTAGGACAACTTGTTCTATTTTATCTTCCGTTTGTGCACGTCGAGTTGATTGCATTAGTCGAAACAGGGCGGAGCACGTGAAGATTGCAATCTTCCACCCCAACCTCTCCTTGAATGTCAGCAAGGCAAAGGAGCTAGTTATTGACTTCAGGTAACAGGTTGGTATTTGCACCCCAGTCAGCATCAATTGTGCAGAAGTGGAGATGGTCGAGATGGTCGAGAACTTCAATTTCTTAAGTGTAAATATTACCAACAATTTGTCCAGGACCAAGTACATTGAAGCGATGTGCCTTTGGAAGGCTAGAAACCACTCTGCGATCTGGAGCGAGAGAGAGAGAGAGAGAGAGCAGAGGTAGAGTTTGGGGCTAGGGACAGCGTACACAGTGTAGGCAACACCTGTCCCTATACCTTCCTCCTCGACTCCATCTAAGGACCCCGACAGTCCTTTCAGGTGAGGCAGAGGTTCACTTGCACCTTCTCCAACCTCATCTACTGTTCCAGATGTATATTGGTGAGACCAAGAGCAGGTTCGATGATTGTTTCGCTGAACACCGTCGTTCAGTCCGCCTAGACCTACGCGATCTCCCGGTTGCGAAACACTTTAACTCCCTTTCCCATTCTGACCATACAATCCTGGGCTTCCTCCACTGTCAGAGTAAGACCAAACACAAATTGGAGGAACAGCACCTCATATTATGCTTGGGTAGCTTTCAACCCAGCAGTATAAGTGGTGATGTCTCTAACTTCAAGTAACCCTTGCTTTCCCTCTCTCTCCATCCCTCCCCCATCCTAGTCCTCCAACAAGTCTGACTATCCTCCTGATTACATTTTACTTTGCATGCCTCGTTATCAGCTTCCCCTAGCAAACAATGATCTATTCTATATTTTCCTTGTTCTTCGTCCCCTTTGATCTCTCGTTTTCATACCCTTCAATACCCCTTGTTTCCCTCTACCTGATCTCATTTTAGTTAAGTGTATAACAACAAAATAAGAAGGAATGCCTTTTCTCTAGCCTGCATTACAACTTCACATGCGACTGCACATCCGTTTAGATATTTTGTCATCCGGTTCAGCACGTTATGGAATACCTCCTCCAAATCCATAGATTTGATTACTCTGGACATAGGTAATGGTTTCTGCAGCTTGATATAATTGTGGTGTTCATTGGCTCCATAGCAGATAGCTGAACATTCTGCAGGCTATGTTACTATCTGCTCCCTTCCGATGTTTGCATATGTGTGTCAGGCCCAAAAGAAACAGTTTTGCTTCAGCTGCATCTTTAGCCATCAAAATGCAAGTGCTCCTTCCAAGACCACAAGAAATTGTAGCGAATTGAGGCTGTAGCCCAGACCATCGTGCAAACCAACCTCCCTCCCAATGACTCTATTTACACCTCATGCTTCCTTGGCAAGGCCACCAAAATAATCAAAGATGAATCGCACCCTGGCCATATCCTCTTCACCCCTCTCCCATCAGGCAAAAGGTATAGCATTGGGAAAACCCACACCTCTAGATTCAGGGACAGTTTCTTCTCAGCTGTTATCAGAGAACTTAACCTTCCTACCAACAACTAGAGAGCAGTCCTGAACTACTATCTACCTCATTGGAGACCCTTGAATTCTCTTTGATCGGACTTCAATAGCTTTATCTTGCACTAAACGTTATTCACTTTATTCCTTTTATCATGTATTGGTACATTGTGGATGACTCGATTGTAATCGCTCGATTGTAATCATGTATTGTCTTTCCGCTGACTGGTTAGCATGCAACAAAAGCTTTCCGCTGTACCTCGGTATACGTGACAATAAACTAAACTCAAACATATGTGATTGACTGCATTCGCAACTCTTTGCAATACCCGACGGTCTTGGGCAAAGCAAATCACAGATCACCAATCTGTGATACATCCAGATAGAATGTGTTTTTATGGTGCAGCTATAACAATCGGTAAGGGTCATTGGACTCATGCCAAATTTCCTTAGCTTTCTGAGGAAAGGAGTCAAATGGTGTGCTTTCTTGGCCATGGTGTCTATGCTGTTCCATAATTGCCCACATGAGGGCAGTTGTGATCATAATTCATGATGGCAGCTAACAGCAATGTCGGATTAATTAAATTGTCCTGTGGTAGACAAAATTAAATTACATTGAAATTAGACCCAATGCAGACTCATTCAATCTAAGTAATTCTGTGCATGTAGTTCATACGCATTTATTATACACAGAATTAAATTTACTTGCAGCATCCTATTCAAATTTCTTTTGAAATAGAAACAGAGAAACATAGATAATAGGGCAGTAGTAGGCCATTCGGCCCTTCGAACCTGCACCGCCATTCAATATGATCATGGCTGATCATCCAACTCAGTATCCTGTACCTGCCTTCTCTCCATGCCCCCTGATCCCTTTAGCCACAAGGGCCACATCTAACTCCCTCTTAAATATAGCCAATGAACTGGCCTCAACTACTTTCTGTGGCAGAGAATTCCACAGATTCACCACTCTGTGTGAATTTCTTTTTCTCATCTTAGTCCTAAAAGACTTCCCCCTTATCCTTAAACTGTGACCCCTTGTTCTGGACTTCCCCAACATCGGGAACAATCTTCCTGCATCTAGCCTGTCCAACCCCTTAAGAATTTTGTAAGTTTCTATAAGATTTCTATAAGATCCCCCCTCAATCTTCTAAATTCTAGCGAGCACAAGCCGAGTCTATCCAGTCTTTCTTCATATGAAAGTCCTGACATTCCAGGAATCAGTCTGGTGAACCTTCTCTGCACTCCCTCTATGGCAAGAATGTCTTTCCTCAGATTAATCCTCAGATTAATTCCTCAGAGAAATCTCCAATATTAACCTCCCTAATCAGTGTGTAATTGTAAAGTTAATGCACGTAATAATGTTATGATTCCACCTAGAAACCCATCCCAAATAAAGAAAATATTTCCTGGTATCATTACCAAAACTTTGTGATAGTCTCTGCCTCTCACTCACTGGTAAATCGGGCGAAACAGTGATGCAGTGGTATAGTTGTTGCCTTGCAGCGTCAGACCCGGGTTCAACCCTGACCACCTGTACAGAGTTTGTACGTTCTCCCTGTTACCGCGTGGGTTTTCTCCAGATGCTCCGGTTTCCTCCCACATTCCCAAGGCATGTAGGTTTGTAGGTTAATTGACTTCTGTAAATTATTCTTAGTGTGTAGAATAGAACTATTCTATGTGATCACTGGTCTACGTGGACTTGGTGGGCCGAAGGGCCTGTTCTCCCGCTGCATCTCTGAACTAAACTATACACCTCTGATTTTTCCGTGAATATCTTGTGATTTAACAGTATTGGGATTAAGTTACCTTTGGGGTGCAGTTACAATAATATACAATCAATGCAAGGTAGTTTGGTTTAAAAAAATCACTAACTATAATTAAAAAGCAATATCAGGGCTTGAGATAACTGTAGCAAACTGGGCAAATCTGCAGTAATGTGCAGTCGTTCATCAAATTCCTTAATGCTCAGTTGTAAACTGAGATTCCTCCATTGGATTTTCATGCTATTGACTGGACCAAGAATATATTCAGAGCTTTGTATTCAATTTGGATTGGCAAGTAACCAAGACAAGTAGCCCGAGCCCACTGTACCAAGGAATTCCAGTATGTTGCTCTGTTCAGAGAGCCTCTGCTGCATCCAACAAGACGTTTGGAATTGGACTTTGACCAATGAAAACAGGCCTGGCAATCAGTGATGTAGCCAGCATGATTGCTCAAAGTTACAGATACCTTAGATATGTACATTAGGGGCGTAAAGCATTCTGAAGGATCATTTCAAGAGCTCTCTTGTCTTAGAAGATCGTTTAGCTACCCCAACAGCCTCAGCAAAAAGGAGTATTTTTTGATTATTTTGTCTGTCTGATGCCAAACCTAGCTTGATCTGAGTGTTAGACACAAAGTGATGGAGTAACTCAACGGGTCAGGCAGCATCTCTGGAGAAAAAGGACGGGTGACATTTTGGATCAGAACCCTTCTTCAGATCTGAGTGTTGCCTGATTCCACATTTATGATAAGCAGCCCCACTCTATCCATATTTCATACCAGCACCACCCGCCCACTACCCCTGTCTAGCCCATCTACCCATAGTCCAGCAATACCTGGCCACAACCTACTCCAATTGCCTCACCATTTGCCCACTATTATTCCCACACTTTGCCATTTAACCACATCATTCCACAGGTCTCTATGTTCCCCAAAACATTCCCTATAAATATCCCTTCCATAACCCAATGCAAACATCAACTCTTCCCAAGCACCCCACAGAAAGCCATAGACCATTGTACATAGCAACCTCCCCTTCATCACCAAAATCCCATCCTCAGGAGACACCAGAAGCCCCCCTGAAAATCTCCAACCTCCACCCCTGGCCATATTCCAACCCAACTGAAGACAAATGCAACACTCCAATGTTCTAGAGTGCACTTCATCCACTCTTGCTGAAAGCTGAGCCCACTGCAACCACCCCTTTCCTAGCTGACTCCACCAAGGCCTTTTAATTCCTTTAGCATTTTGATCAAGTGTGCTGTTTGCACGGCATTAAAGCTGACTCTGAAAATAGTGTCTGGCCAAAATCAACTCCAGAATTTAACAAGTTGCTATTAGGAGAATTCTGAAATCAATCCCACTAACTCAGTAGCAATCCTCTTGGCAAGAATTCACGCTCCTCCCACAATTCTATTAAAAGTCCTGCTTCGTGAACGATAATGCTAAGACAGGTGCTCTTATTTGTTTCTCTACTGACAAAACCATTAAACAATTCTATGTAAGGTCTAATGAACGAATGTAAAAGTTACAGATTCTTGATCTGAACTTTTGCAGTAGTGGGAATGTATTCACCGATACCCATCCCATACCCAAATAATAATTTGAGAGTCTTTTTGAGGTCAATGCCATTGATAATCAAATGAGATATGAATTGTCAGGTCGGTGGGGACACTGCGAGATGGCTGCCCTGCCAGCAGCATGTTCGTTATTTCAACATTTTTTGTTTTTTTTGGTGTGTCTAGTGTTAGTTTGGGTGCCTCTCGGTATGTCTTACGTGGGGGGTGGGGGTGGGGGGGGGGGGGGAGGGGAGAGGAAGGGAAAGGGGGAAACCGCTTTCGGCCACCTCCTCCAAAGAGGCGACTTTTTCCATGTCGCCTCCCTCGCGGCCTAACACCATGGATTGGAGCAGCCTTTCCTGGAGTCGGGCCCAGAGCATCGGCAGTGGACTTTCCATCACAGAGCGGCAAACCCTTGCCGGAGGTCGCCAGAGATGAGTGCTCCAATCGCTGGCCTGGTGTCATTGACATCATGGGACTGTGGTCTGCGGAACATCTTGCCAGGGGCGTGAAGTGGCCTTATCAACCGGAGCCTGGGATCCATGGCCGGAGAAGAGCTCCAACCACTGGACCGCGGCCTATAACATCCTGAAGCCGCGGTCTACGGAGCTTCTAGCCACGGGCGGGGCGTGGACTTACCATCCGGAGCCTGGGATCCATCGCCGGAGAAGAGCTCCGACCGCCGGCCTGCGGCCTATAACATCCTGAAGCCGCAGACTCCGGTAGGAAAGTGCCGATTCGGGACCTCCACCGGTGTGACGGCTACGGAGGGTCTATGGCCCCAACCACGGGTGAAAAAAAGAGGAGGACTGGCTGAACTTTGTTGCCTTCCACCACAGTGAAGAATGCTGTGGTGGATGTTTGTGTTAAATTTTATTGTGTACTAGACTAAGTGGGAGCCGTTGGGTCCCAGCATCACACAGGAGGGCTGGTCATCCAACGCAATATTCCACCTCTCCACCAATTCTAATATTGGTGGCCATTTGGGGGGAGGGGGGGAGCTTTCTGGAGCGCTAGTATGGGTGTTGTGGGCCGAAGGGACTGGTTTCCAGAGGGCTAGTATGAAAATTGTGCGCCAAATGGATTATTGGGCAGGCGTCTCAGTCGATCAAGCCTGATGTGCTGGCAACTCACTCACGGTTGGTGGGCTGGTAGTTGACTCACGGCTAATCCTTGAAATTCTATTTCAAGCAGGGTATAAGGCCACCAAATTCAAGTGCAGTTTCATACCATTTGAAACAGGGTGCAAAGCCACTAAAGACAGCGAGTCGTGACCTCTCCCTCCTCCATCTTGCAGCGACTGAGCCACACCCACATTTCCGGGTTTTATAACCCCTCCCCCCCCCCCCCACCGGAAAAGGTGTGGCTTTCATGGAGTGATTGACAGGAGAGAGATTCTTAACATTTAAAAAAAAACTAATAACACTTTTATTTTTCATTCATGGGAAGAATTCTCTGCATCTGCTCAGCGGAGGGGGACTGAGTAAGATGGCTAAAAATCACAGCCGTAAGTGGTAGCGTTTTACCTAAAATCAATATACAGTGCAAACAGGAAGTAAGTGCATTTACAGTAGTGCCTTTTAACTTCAAGCCAAAACACCCAAGCCACCATTTGCAGTAAGTAATGCCTTTCAACTTCAAGCCATTGCATCCAAGCCACAATTTTCAATAAGTGGTGGCTTTCAACTTCAAGCCACACCCAAGCCATCATTTGCAGGGAGTAGTGCCTTTCAACTTCAAAGCTCCCAAGCCGCCATTTGCAGTAAGTAGTGCTTCAACTTCATGCTACCATTAGCAGTAACTAGTGCCTTTCAACTTCAAGCCAATGCACCCAAGCCACCATTTGCAGTAAGTAGTGCCTGTCAACCCCATGCCACCATTTGCAGTAAGTAGTGCCTTTCAACTTCAAGCCAAAGCACCTAAGCCACCATTTGCAGTAAGTAGTGCCTTTCAACTTCAAGCTACAATTTGCAGTAATAGTGCCTTTTCTACTTCAAGACAAAGCTCCCAAGCCACCATTTGCAGTAAGTAGTGCCTTTCAACTTCAAACCAAAGCTCCCAAGCCACCACTTGCAGTAAGTAGTGCCTTTCAACTTCATGCCACCATTTGCAGTGCCTTTCAACTTAAAGCCAAAGCACCCAAGCCACCATTTGCAGTAAGTAGTGCCTTTCAACTTCAAGCCACAATTTGCAGTAAGTAGTGCCTTTCAACTTCAAGCCAATGCACCCACGCCCCCATTTGCAGTAAGTAATGCATTTTAACTTCAAGCCATTGCACCCAAGCCACCATCTGCAGTAATTAGTGCCTTTCAACTTCAAGCCACACCCAAGCCACCATTTGCAGTAATAGTGCCTTTCAACTTCAAGCCATTGCACCCAAGCCACCATCTGCAGTAATTAGTGCCTTTCAACTTCAAGCCACACCCAAGCCATAATTTGCAGTAAGTGGTGTCTTTCAACTTCAAGCCACACCCAAGCCATCATTTGCAGTAGGTAGTGCCTTTCAACTTCAAAGCTCCCAAGCCATCATTTGCAATAAGTGGTGTCTTTCAACTTCAAGCCACACCCAAGCCACCATTTGCAGTAAGTAGTGCCTTTCAACTTCAAACCAAAGCTCCCAAGCCACCATTTGCAGTAAGTAGTGCCTTTCAACTTCAAGCCAAAGCAACCAATCCACCATTTGCAGTAAGTAGTGCCTTTCAACTTCATGCCACCATTTGCAGTAAGTGGTGTCTTTCAACTTCAAGCCACACCCAAGCCACACCCAAGCCATCATTTGCAGTAAGTAGTGCCTTTCAACTTCATGCCACCATTTGCAGTAAGTAGTGCCTTTCAATTTCAATACACACCCAAGCCAACCGGGGGGGGGGGCTTTCTGGAGCACTAGTACGAATCATTTTAGAAACAATAGACATTTTTTTTGCAAGCTTTAGAACCAATAGTCTTTTTTTTTTGCAAGCTTTAGAACCAATAGACATTTTTTGCAAGCTTCAGAACCAATAGAGACGTTTTTTGCAAGCTTCAGAACCAATAGTGACACTTTTTTGCAAGCTTTAGAACCAATAGACATATTTTTGCAAGCTTTAGAACCAATAGACATGTTTTGCAAGCTTTAGAACCAATAGACACTTTTTGCAAGCTTTAGAACCAAGACATTTTTTTTTGCAAGCTTTAGAACCAATAGACATTTTTTTTGCAAGCTTTAGAACCAATAGACATTTTTTTTGCAAGCTTTAGAACCAATAGACATTTTTATTTGCAAGATTTAGAACCAATAGACATTTTTTTTACAAGATTTAGAACCAATAGACATTTCTTTTGCCAGCTTAGAACCAATGGACATATTTTTGCCAGCTTAGAACCAATAGAGACATATTTTTTGCCAGCTTTAGAACCAATAGAAATACTGTTGCCAGCTTTGGAACCAATAGACATTTTTTTGCAAGCTTAGAACCAATAGAGAATTTTTTTGCAAGCTTTAGAACCAATAGAGAATTTTTTTGCAAGCTTTAGAACCAATAGAGACACTTTTTGCAAGCTTTAGAACCAATAGACATTTTTTGCAAGCTTTAGAACCAATAGACATTTTTTTGCAAGCTTTAGAACCAATAGACACTTTTTTTGCATGCTTTAGAACCAATAGAGACACTTTTTGCAAGCTTTAGAACCAATAGACATTTTTTGCAAGCTTTAGAACCAATAGACATTTTTGCAAGCTTTAGAACCAATAGTCACTTTTTTTGCAAGCTTTAGAACCAATAGACATTTTTTTGCAAGTTTAGAACCAATAGACATTTTTTGCAAGCTTTAGAACCAATAGACACATTCTGCAAGCATTTTAGAACCACTAAGGGCACTTACATTTGAGTAGACATGTGTTCAGTGTTATTCACAGCTCAGAGAAACGTGACCCTCTGCCTTCCTCCATCTTGAAGAGTGAGTGAGGCACACCACTTCCTATTTTTATAGTCCCTCCCCCTGCCGCCAGTGGGGGCAGCACAGAGAATGGGGAGTTTTGTAAAAACATTAATATCTCTGTAATTTTTAATTGACGGGGAAAAATCCTCGGCACACATGCGGCGGAGGGGGGCTCTGAGCAAGGTGGCCAAAAATGACGGCCGTAGGTGGTGGCGTTCTCTCGGAAATCGCAGCACAGATGGCCAAAACCAGTCAAGAACAGACTTTTAGTAATATATACTAGACCAAGGGCTCCCACAACGCAGCAGTTCCCTACCCGTAACCCCCACGGGAGACGTGGTCCTCCAACTCAAGCGGCTCAGGAATGAGCAGTGCGGCTGGTTTTAAATGGCGTCTTTGAGGCGAGATGCGGGCGCCAGCAGCCGTTATGGTCGCTGGTCAGCAGGAGGCGACAAAATGAGTGAGTGGGGGGGGGGGGGGGAGAAGGATTTAATGAAAAATGTGGACATAAACATAACGAAATCTAATGAGGAGTGGATAGTTGGAATGAAAAGTGAAATGTCTACCGAAATGGCTGCTTCTATGGGTGAGAAGCCAGTTTATTTTTGAAATATTGTGGGGTGAGGGGGGGGGGAGAAGGATTTGATTAAAAATGTGTACTTAAACACGACGAAATATAATGAGGAGCGGATACTTAGAAAGAAAAGTGAAATCTCTACCGATATGGAAAAGATCTCGGCGATTGTGCGTCTGGATTCGGCGTGGCAAGGAATCAAAGGAAGAAATGCAGCCGGCAGCCGTACATGTAAATGGATCCATTCCTATTGGACATCTGCGAGCATCGGCCATTCCGATTGGACATCTGCGCGTATTGGGCATTGTGACATCACACGATGGAACGAATCGAAAGGCAGAAAGGCAGCCGGACGACAGGCGATAGCCACAGAGTTTTATATAATAATAGATAATATAGATAGATTGTGTGTTCTTTTTAAGTGTATCACTGCTGGCAAATTCATTTAACTGCATGTGATGTGCATGTGACGAATAAAATTGACTTTGACTTTGAGACTGATCCTGTATGATAGTCCTGAGATAATCTGTTGCCGTCCCTGATTTGTCCCAGTCTTTTATCGCCTCCTGTTTATTTTACCCCCTCTACTTTCCGTCTGATGAAGGGTTCAGAAACCTGTTTTTCTCCATGAATGCTGCCTGATCCGCTGAGTTACTGCAGCATTTTGAGTCGAACTTTGGTGTACACCAGTATCTGCAGTTACATAGAAACATAGAAAATAGGTGCAGGAGGAGGCCATTCGGCCCTTTGAGCCAGCACCGCCATTCATTGTGACCATGGCTGATCGTCCCCTATCAATAACCCGTGCCTGCCTTCTCCCCATATCCCTTGACTCTACTAGCCCCTAGAGCTCTATCTAACTCTCTCTTAAATCCATCCAGTGATTTGGCCTCCACTGCCCTCTGTGGCGGGGAATTCCATAAATTCACAACTCTCTGGGTGAAAAGGTTTTTTCTCACCTCAGTCTTAAATGACCTCCCCTTTATTCTAAGACTGTGGCCCCTGGTTCTGGGCTCGCCCAACATTGGGAACATTTTTCCTGCATCTAGCTTGTCCAGTCCTTTTATAATTTTATATGTTTCTATAAGAACCTCCCCCTCATCCTTCTAAACTCCAGTGAATACAAGCCTAGTCTTTTCAATCTTTCCTCATATGACAGTCCCGCCATCCCAGGGATCAATCTCGTGAACTTACGCTGCACTGCCTCAATCACAAGGATGTCTTTACACAAATTAGGAGACCAAAACTGTACACAATACTCCAGATGTGGTCTCACAAGAGCCCTATACAACTGCAGAAGAACCTCTTTACTCCTATACTGAAAGCCTCTTGTTATGAAGGCCATTAGCTTTCTTCACTGCCTGCTGTACCTGCACGCCAACTTTCAGTGACCGGTGTACAAGGACGCCCAGGTCTCGCTGCACCTCCCCCATACCTAACCTAACCCCATTGAGATAATAATCTGACCCCTTGTTTTTGCCGCCAAAGTGGATAATCTCACATTTATCTATATTATACTGCATCTGCCACGCATCTGCTCACTCACTCAACCTGTCCAGGTTACCCTGCAACCTCCTAACATCCTCTTCACAGTTCACACTGCCACCCAGCTTTGTGTCATCCGCAAACTTGCTAGTGTTGCTCCTAATTCCCTCTTCCAAATCATTAATATATATGGTAAACAGTTGCGGCCCCAACACCGAGCCTTGCGGCACTCCACTCGCCACTGCCTGCCATTCTGAAAAGGACCCATTCACTCCTACTCTTTGCTTCCGGTCGGCCAACCAATTTTCTATCCATGTCAACACCCTACTAAATACCATGTGCTCTAATTTTAGTCACCAGTCTCCCGTGCGGGACCTTATCAAAGGCTTTCTGAAAGTCTAGATACACCACATCCACTGGCACCCCTTCATCCATTTTACTTGTCACATCCTCAAAAAATTCCAGAAGATTAGTCAAGCATGATTTCCCTTTCATAAATCCATGTTGACTTGGACTAATCCTTTTAACTGCGATCTAAGGTCCCTCCTACACGAGTCTGACATTTAAAATTGTGATCCAAAAATAACACCATTCTTACTATGTTCTGCTGAGACTTTCTTGTTGATACTGCATTCTCTAATATCATAGTCACCTGTGCAAGCAAATCTATAAAATTCAGGATTCCGCTGGAAAAAGTGATTTGCAAACATCTTCTTTCTAAGAGATGCATCACGGAATCCATGCTTAGAAAGTCAAGCAGAGTAACACGAGTATTGCAGGCCAACCTTTCTCTGACCATTAGTTCAGCACACACAATAGCTCTCCAGTTTCCCAGCACAGTCTCTACCACCATATATATTATGTCCTTACTTGTCCGTGGGAATTGTTTAAAGGTGTTCACCATGTCCTCTCAAGCCTCTTTGTATGGGGTTGTAAGCTCTTCTGATAAGTTCTTAACATATTTTTAGATTATTTAAAGTTTAGTTTGGCAGACGTTAGAGAAGCCACAGGGTAATGCCCTAGGCCAAACCATCTTCCGTTGCTTCATCAGTTGCAGGTTCAGAGATAGTTGTTGATTGCACAATGTTGATTCACTGTTGATTGCACAATGTTCAACACCATTCACAACTCCTAAGATAAAGTAGTAGTCCTCATCCAAATTAATCAAGACATGGACAATAACCTGGCCTAGGCAGATAAGTGGCAAGTGGCAAGTAACATTGGTGCCACAGTGAGGATATCCAACAAGGGGAAATCCAGCTATTATCCTAAGGCATTCAGTTTGCATTAATGTCACTGTTAACATCCTGTGGGTTGCCACTGACCGTAAACTGAACTGAAGGAGCCACTCACACAATGTGGCTATAACGCAAGGTCAGAGGCAAGGGGACCAGGGGACCTGCGGTGAGTAATCACCTCCTAGCTCCACAAACCATGTCAACTACCTACACGCCAGGTCAGGAGTGTGATGGAATATTCTCCACTTGCCTGATCAATGCAGCTTCACTAACACTCAAGAAGCATGACAGCATAGCAGCCCGTTCAGTAAGGTGCTTGAGAGGCCGGCGAAACTTGGGCAAAGTCCTGGCAGACTGCAACCGAATGCAAGATCCGACGGACGACGACTGAATGCAGTGGAACACGTGGACTGCAGCCGACAGCAAGACCCAGCGGACTATGGCCTGCACAGGATAGCCTCCGCACCAGCCCATGCTCTGAGGGCCCGGCCGACCACAGACTGGAAGCGGAGCCCACCGAGCCGCCACTGCTCATCCCCCGAAGACCAGAGACATGGAGGATGCACCAGCGACGACGACAGATGCGACGGGAGAGGAGTGAGGCCAGTAAACGAGGAGAGGGAACTGAGGTCAGGCCTACCTCACCTTCAAGGTCGGCTGCGGGAGGCGCCCCCGAGGCACAAAGGTGAATGGGTGAGGTGAGGAGGGGACATTGATTGCTGGTCAACCAAGGTAAGTGATGGCTGGAGACCTGCAGCAGTCTGGGGCTTACCTGAATTGGGCACTGCTCTTAAGAACTGGAGTGTGAACTGGACATGGAAAATAGCACCAAAACATGGTGACACTCGCATGCAGGGTCAGTAGACTATTTCTGCACAATTACTAATCGGGTATTTAAAGGCAATACTATGCTGGACCGTTTGCAAGAAAATAATTTCACTGAGCGTTTGCACTTCACACATGTGATAATAAAGCACCATTGAAGCAATGCCACATCTGCAACCATTTATTCAGTCCACCACTGCTGCAATGTGACAGCAGTTTGTATCTTCTCCAAGACGCACTTCAGCGACTCATTGAGTCTCCTTGGATAGCACCTTCCAAACACGCAGCTTCCACCAGCTAGAAGGACAAGGGCTGTAAAGGTGTGGAAACACCATCACCTGGAAGTTGCCCTCCAAGACAATGCCATCCTCACCTTATATTCCTGTTCCTTCTAGGTTGCTGGGTCTAAATACTAGAATTCCTTTCCAAATAACATGGTGGATATACCCACACCTCAAGGACTGCAGTGGTTCAAGAAGCAATTTCACCAGCACTCTATCGAGCAACTAGGGATGGGTAATTGAAGGCTGGCTCAGCTTGTGAAGCCCACATTTCTTGAGTGAATAAAAAAAGGCAGGTGGAGTTTATTGGGAACCTACTGTACAGTGAGAACAATGCAGATACAGCATGGAAACAGGCCATCCGGCCCACCGAGTCTGCAATGACCAGCGATCACCCATCCACTAGTTCTATCCCACGTACTGGGAGCAATTTAAACAAGCCAATTAACCTACAAACCCGCTGCATATCTTTGGAATGTGGGAGGAAACCGGAGCACGTGGAGAAAACCCACACGGGCACAGGGAGAATGTACAAACTCCATACAGACAGCACCCGCAGTCAGGATTGAACCCAGGTCTCTGGCACTGTGAGCACCAACTCTACCTCTGCATCATTGTGCCACCCTCGCTGTGCCACTATGTTGCTCTAGTGATGTAGTTCAGTACCACACTCAGTGATGGACAGCTGTTAAACCATTCATGCATTTTATCAGAAATACCTACTTCTTTTAAAGACTTTTTCTTCCATTTTTATTTGATTCATTGCCCTGAGGTAATGCATATGGAAGTCTCAATGCTCTTGTTAAACTTGACAAGTTGCAATAGTCAACCATTAACATTAATCGTGGGTGAAATTCAAAATTATTACTTTTTAAAAATTATTTTTATTGGATTTCACAATTCTGGTGTGGCTTTACCATATAACCATATAACCATATAACAATTACAGCACGGAAACAGGCCATCTCGACCCTTCTAGTCCGTGCCGAACACATAATCTCCCCTAGTCCCATATGTCCCATATACCATATACACATAATCTCCCCTAGTCCCATAGTCCCTTTCTCCCCAGTTCCTACAAAATACAGTCAGATTGGACCATTGATAAAATACATGCTCGCATTTAAGATGTTGTGATTATTAATTTCCCTTTATAATTACTGGACACATTTCTTCAGGCCCCTTTTTACTACTTTTGGTGCAAATTAATGTGGCAGAGAGCCAGGTTCCCTGGCAATGAAGGGAAATACCCAAGGACCCACTGCTGAGCCTGAAGAAGGGTCCCAAATCGGATTGTCGCCTGCCCATTTCCTCCGGAGATGCTGCCTAACTGCTAAGTTACTCCAGCACTTTGTGTTTTGGTCCAGCATCTTAATTACTGTACTAACATGCATATTGTCAATGGTCTGTATGACTGTATTTAGTAGAGAAGGCCACACCAGAATTGTGAACTTCAGTGAAAAAAGAGAATTGATTCAAATTGTATCTCTACTGCTGGCTGATTGTAAAACTAACTGTCCCATTTCGCCAGCAGTCTGTGTAAATGATGAAAGTCAAATGTAACTGAAGAGAAAAGTAACTGGGATATGCACCTTTTGCTCAGATCTGTTTTGAAAGGATTTAGCCTAATCTGTGAAGCCATTGATCACAGAAGTATAAAGTTGCCTCGAAATGCTGGATGCAGTCCACTAAAATCTGCACGTTTGCCGTGGTAACAATTAAAAGCATGAGGATAACATAAGAAATTCAGGAAGAGCTTTTCAACCAAACTTTGGGAAACGCTTTACATAGATTACTAGTATGGGCAGCATCAAATAATTATCACAGCTGTCAAGTCGATTCCTGTCAACAAATTGGATTTAAATCTATTGCCCATTAAACTGGGGATGCTTGTAGATTGGTAGACTATATGAAATGAAACCTAATATGGTTTATTTGGTGTCACTAACGTGTCCATGCCAACAGGTGGCTTTGTAGTAAAAGAGAGCATCCTTGTATCAAGCAGCAGATGTGAAATCAGGAAAACATAGTGCAAAAAGACAAACAAGCTGGTTTAAGTGTGATTCTTCATTTGGTGCCAGAGCACAAGGAGTAGCCAGACAGTCGTGCAGTGAGATTCTTCCTTTGTAATAGTAGCAGTTGTTATGGTTCAAGAGAAGGCCAGGGTCAGGAAAAGCCAAATCACGAAGACTTGGAAGAGGATTGAACACGGCCTCTGACGGTAGGATAGTGTTGCTGCTGTGAATGTGGCTGCCTCACATCTCCAGCGAACTGAGTTTGATTCTGACCGCTGGTGCTGTTCACGTGGAGTTTATATATACTCCCTGTGACCATACAGGATACCCCCTGGTCTGCTGGTGAACATTCACATCCCAAAAACTCACAGCTTGCTTGGTCAAACGGCCACTTTAAAATGAACTTCGAGTGTAGATGAATGGTAGAAATTGGTGGAAGAGTAGGTTATAGGGAAAAGAATAATGGGAAGGCGGGGTGGGGGTGTAATGGGAAGGAGGGCACAATGAGAAGGAGGGTGCAATTGAATTGCTGTGCAGCATGAATGTGATGGGCTCCATGGCCTCCTATGTCATAAGGAAATAATAAATCTCACAATGAGAGCAGTTGCTGAGTTGGAGCCTGTTTTATTCCATAGCCACCATCCTGTCTATGCTGTTACAAGAAAAAAAAACGGGGAGAGGTAAAATATGCCACAATTCATTAGATTCCACACTGCACCCGTGCCGGTGAATAATTTTATCATTAAAATGCCTCAACAGTTCCTCCTAAGCCAGTGCTCCAGAGCTATTCACGGTATTGTAAGAGAAAGTCTGAGTGAGGATTTCATGAACATTTATTTACACAGTCGCAACATTTTCTAGTTCTGACGTCTTCTAGTACGAGTACTTCTAGTAATGACGTTTGAAAAGGCCACGAGGTTTCTACGCTCCACAATTGAATGTGTGAGTGTGTCTGGCTGGGGGAGAGAATGGAGCTCACAAGGTGCAGCAAAAGCAAATCCATTCATTTCAACAGAGAAACGGATGCTAGGGAGAAAGTAAAATGTAGGTAAAATGCAATTAAAATGCTTTGTTATTGTTTATTTTTATGTTTAAGTGTTTACAGCATTCTGGCTTTTGATTAATTAGTTTCGACTGTTTTTGAACATCAGAAAAAGCACGGCTTGGTCCATGAATGTTTTGTTCATGTGTGTTGCCTACCCCTACTCAGGGCTGACAACTCTCACGCTTTGAGCGTGACACTCACGCATTTCAGCCAATTCTCACGCCCTCACGCTGAAGACAGAATTCTCACGCTGTCTTCAGTCCCTGCACAGCAAAGATCCTATAGCGGAGCTATAGGATCTTTGCTGCACAGTTTGTCTCTTTGCGCCACATGACAGCGATCTACACTGATTGGGGAAGCGCGTCGGTCCCGGGCAGCGGGTGTCAGCGCTTTTGTGCGCTTCCGGCTGCTGCGGCAACCTCGCTCCATCCCTCCCTCCTGCCCTTGAACTCACACGGCAGCGCAAGCGCCGCCAATCCACGCTGCACCGTGCCCGCCAGACTCCCCATTAGGCGGCCGGGGAAAGAGAGGGAGGAGAGAGGGAAGGGAAGGGAGAAAGAGAGAGAGAGAAAGAAAAAAATGGAGGGATGGAGGCAAAGAGAGACAGGGGAAGGGAATGTAGTAAGGGAAGGAGAAAGGGGAGAAAGAGGAAGCGTGAAGAAAAAGAGGGAGGGTGAGGAAAGAGAGTGAGGGGGAGGAAAGAGGGAGGGATGGGGGAGGAAAGAGGGAGGGAGGGGGAGGATGGAGGGGGGGAAGGAAAGGTGTGTATGTGTCTGTTTCCGTGTGTGTCTCCTTGTGTGTGTGTGTGTGTATCTACCTGTGTGTGTGTGTGTGTGTGTGTGTGTGTGTGTGTCTCCCCGTGTGTGTGTGTGTCTGTCTCCCTGTGTGTGTGTGTGTGTGTGTGTCTGTCTCCCTGTGTGTGTGTGTGTGTGTGTGTGTGTGTGTGTGTGTGTGTGTGTGTGTGTGTGTGTGTGTGTGTGTGTGTGTGTGTGTGTGTGTGTGTGTGTGTGTCTCCCTTTGTGTATGTGTCTCCCTGTGCGTCTGTTGTCACATCCTGGCCTTAGACAGGGCTGCCAACTCTCACGCTTTGAGCGTGAGAGTCACGCATTTCAGTCAATTCTCACGCTGATGACAGAATTCTCACGCTGTCTTCGGTCCCTGCCCAGTTTGTCTTTTTGCGCCATATCACAACGATCTGTGCGGTCTGGGGAAGCGCGTCAGTTGCCGGCTGTGAGTGACGTCGCATCTCTTCTCTTCTCTCTTGGTTGGATGTGCAGCCGCCGACAACATGAAGCAGCCGGAGGTAAAACTAACCAGGTGAATCGGTTGTAAAACATGGGGAGGACCACAACGAGGCCAAACATATAGGACAGGGTTCGGCAACCTACGGCACACGGGCTGAATCTGGCCCGTAAGCCGAAAAACCAAGTTTTTTTTCAATTCGTTTTCGCAGGGTCGGGGCAGGCGAGCCGACCTGAGAACTGCAGCCAGTCCCTGGGACGCGAGCTGATCTGGGAACGGCAGCCAGTCCCTGGGCACGCAGAATGCCAACTTGAGTATTATGGACAAATTGGGCCAGCCACGTACATGTTGTATAACTCTGACTCTATAAAGATCTGAATGGGCTTAGAATGACCATTTAAGCAAAATTGCCCCCACTTTCCCCATTTTGATTCTTGAGATTAATATCCCTTTGCTCTGTTAACAGCGTTAAAGTACTTATGAGGTCGAGTCAGGAAAGGGAACATGTTATTTCTTTTTAGTTTGCTTTAATTTGTTAGCTGATTGTTTGTTGAGTGCCATAATTTCTGAAATGGTCGTAACTTAACTGTTATAAAGCAGTAATAAGTGATTTTTGTCCAAACAATTGGAACTTGCATAAAATGTTTGCATTATTAGCAGGACTGCCAACTCTCACGCATTGAGCATGAGACGCACGCATTTCACAAAATTCTCATGCTCTCACGCTGATCACAAAATTTCTCACGCTCAAATATCTGCGGGTGCTGAAAGTTCAAAATAAAGCAAAAATTGTTTTAGAGGTGAGTAAAAACCATGAGGGGAATATCAGGTAAATGCATAGTCTTTTTCCCAGGATATGTGATTCAAGCACTAGTTTAAAGCTTGGTTTAAAGCAGGGCTATCAAACTACCAGCACCAACCACCCTCCCCCTTCCTCCCTGAGGCACGGCACACCTCCCACCCTCACCTCCGGCGGCTCTATGTCCGTCGACCGCTCTGTCCACACCCCATGGAGTTTTACCCCGGCCCGGAGCCAGGAGCGGACCGGCTGAGTGGGGGCGTTGGTGCCGCCTCCGGAGCCTACTATGGGAGGGGGAACACCCCCTCCCACACCCTCCCGCCCTCGGTCGCTACGCTCCCTCGCAATTTCTCACTCTCAACTCTCACCCAATGTTGGCAGCCCTGCCCTACTCCAGGCCTCTGTCCCACATGCCATGATCATCATATATAAAACATCACCATAGTCCAACAGACATAAACGTTGCAGCAACAAGTCTTTTTTTGGCTTCAAAAGAAAAACAAGATTTGTTTCTAAAGTAAAAACCTAATTTTATCTTTAGTTTTTTCATAAGTTGCTGGATATGAGGTTTAAAAGAGAGAGAATCGTCAATTATAATTCCCAGATATTTATATTGAGACACATGATCATGCTGCACAAGGGCCTGTCCCCATGTCAGGGCTCATGATTTAGGATCAGGATAACACTTACGAGCAGGTCAACACTGGCAAATTTTGCAGTGGATAGACACAATGTGCTGGAGTAACTCAGCAGGTCAGGCAAGATCTCTGGAGAATATGGATAGGTGACATTTCAGGTCAGGGCCTTTCTTCAGACCCGAAGCATTACCAATCCATTTTCTCAAGAGATGTTGTTTAACCCACTGAATTACTCCATCATTTTGTGTCTATCTTTGGTATAAACCAGCATCTAAAAGCTAATTTTTATTAAAATCCACTGATGTTTGGTTTGCATGTAGATCAGTAAAAATCACAGACAACCAAACGTAGACAGTAGATCTATACCAGAAATCGCAGACAAAAAAGGTTTTTGGTTGCCTTGTTTACATTAATCACTTAGACTGTCATAAAACTAGTTATAAATATTAACGTTTTTGTGTCATGCTCAAGGCACCTTTTGGTGATATTGAAACAACAATGACACCTAGTGTTCAAAACATAGAATGCAATGATCTATTTCACCAATTCCTGGCTATTTTCTACACTTTGACCTTTGGAGAATTGTTATGGTATTAATTCAAGACTGCCCTCAATCAATAGGAACGAAATGTTCATAAGGACCCATTAAGTAGCTCAAGTTAACTTGAAGAACCACATTGTTAATTTCCATTTAATTTCCATTGAAATGACTAAATAAAATATTCAATGAAGACCTACCAACCATCTGCAAAATGTTACATTTGTTGTAAATAAAAAGATGCTGCAACAATATCTTCAGTTACATTTTCCAAATTATTAATTTATGTCACAAAATATCTTGTTAGCTCTACAAATACATATAAATGCTAAATGTTTTCTACATATATTGTGTTAGTTGAATATTTTCTTATCAATAGTCGTCAGTGCTGTGAGGTCAGGCAGGGGGCTGTGTCATTGGACTTGCATTTTGAAATTACATTCTCTCTGCCACTTAGGTTGGGCTGAAACATGTTCAATCCGTGTCGTGCAAGAATACAATTCAGGCTGGGGAATCTGCTACAATAATTGAACTTACAATATTGAAGATGGCAACTCAGTCCACTCTGCTTTTACCAGCACTTCAGTTCAAGGTATGCATTCTAATCTAATTTTTCTACTCTTTCTGCATTTGCATTTATTTCCCTTCTCAAATGCACACGGCTCTTTCCCCAACTATCTTTTCTCCTCAAATGTGAAACATCCAGCTTACCTATTTTCTTACTATAAAACCTCAAATTGTTTCCTTCCTACCAAACTGGCCCAATTATTACCCCCATGTCTCAGGAAAAGCAACATGCCAAATCTGTTGTACGCTCCAATTTTCCCTTGAAACAGGTGTAAGATGCTTGCATTTTTATTAGACAAAAGCATCACAGCAGAGAAACACCATTTCCTTGTGTGAGCATTTTTTTAAAGGTGCAGGAAAGATCAATTAGAATGTGTGAAAGCTACCGTTCACTTTAGCCAGAAGCTAAACGTTAGTGGAAGCTGAAAATTCAGTTAGTTGAAGGAATAACAGCTTTAAAATCAAAGTACCAGTATTCAGCACAAATACCCAGAAACTGGAGAGAATTAAGCAGCTACCTGTATGTTATAGTTAACTTATTGCAAATCAAGGAGGAGTTTCCATTTGACCTCCTCAGGGAGAGTACGAATAGTTATTTTTTCCTCACCACACGCAGTAGTAGAAACAAGATCGTGCTTTGAACCACAGTGGGGCATTCTGAATTATGTACGGATGTGTACCTTAGATGCACCATACAAGGGACAGAAGTTAGGTCTCGACCTGAAACGTCACCTATTCCTTTTCTACAGAGATGCTTCCTGGCCCACTGAGTTACTCCAGCATTTTGCGTCTATCTTCCATACATGGGACAAATAAATGCAGCTCTCATAAAATTATTAAAGCAAGTACGGGTGGCAGAGGTTATGGGGAGAAGGCAGGAGAATGGGGTTAGGAGAGAGATAGATCAGCCATGATTGAATGGCATAGACTTGAATGAATAAATAAGTTTATTGGCCAAGTATTCACATACAAGGAATTTGCCTTGGTGCTCAGTGACAACACGACATACAGTGACAGTTACGAATGACACATAAAACACTAAACATTAATAATAAAACATCATTGATCAAACATGTGAACCAAACAAAATACCAGAGCAAAAGGAGGCTACAGATTTTTGGCTATTGAGTAGCTACTACTTGCGGAGAAAAAGCTGTTTTTATGTCTGGCTGTGGCAGCTTTGACAGTCCGGAGTCGCCTTCCAGAGGGAAGTGATTCAAAGAGTTTGTGGCCAGGGTGCGAGAGGTCAGAGATGATCTTACCCACTCGCTTCCTGGCCTTTACAGTGTACAGTTCATCAATGGAGGGAAGGTTGCAGCCAATAATCTTCTCTGCTGATCGGACAATTCGCCGCAGCCTCCAGGTTTCGTGCTTGGTGGCCGAGCCAAACCAGACCATGATGGAGAAGGTGAGGACAGACTCTACGATGGCTGTATAGAATTGAACCATCATTGCCTGTGGCAGATTGTGCTTCCTCAGCTGCCGTAGGAAGAACATCCTCTGTTGTGCCTTTGTGACTGTGTGGAGTCGATGGTAGCCCCCACTTATGGTCCTTGGAGATGATGGTTCCCAGGAACTTAAAAGACTCCACAGATGTGACTGTGGTGTTGTTGATGGTGAGTGGGGTGAGGGGACAGGGAGCTCTCCTAAAGTCTACAATCAATTCCACTGTCTTAAGAGCATTGAGCATTGTTGTGATGGCACCAGGACGCCAGCTGTGATACTTCCTGTCTGTCGGCAGATTCCTCCCCATCCTGGATCAGTCCAATCAGGGATGTGTCTTCCGCAAACGTGAGAAGCTTGACAGAGGAGTCTGTGGAGGTGCAGTCATTGGTGTAGAGAGAGTAGAGGAGAGAGTATGCAGCCTAGCGGTGCTCCTATGCTGAGTGTTTGCGGGTCCGAGATGTGCTTTCCCAGCCTCACATGCTGCTTCCTGTCTGTCAGGAAGCTGATGATCCACCGACAGAGGGGTTCAGGCACAGTCAACTCGGAACGTTTGGAGAGTAGTAGCTCTGGCACAATGGTGTTGATTGCAGAGCTAAAATCAACAAACAACATCCTCGCATAGGTTCCCTGGCGGTCTAGGTGGTGTAGGATGAAGTGCAGGCCCAGGTTGACTGCGTCACCCACAGATCTATTGGCCCGATATGCAAACTGCAGAGGGTCCAGCAGGGGGTTTGTGATATTTTTCAGCTTGGCCAGCACAAGGCTTTCAAGTGTCTTCACGATTACAGAGGTCAGTGCGACAGGCCTGTAGTCATTAAGACCAGTAATCCTTACCTTTTTGGGTACAGGGACAATAGTGGAGACTTGAAGCAGGCAGGGATAGTGCAGGTTTGCAGTGACTGGTTAAAAATGTCTGTGTAGACCGGTGGCAATTGTTCAGCACAGAGCTTGAGGGTAGAGGCGGAAACATTGTCCGGTCCTGGAGATTTCCGGCTTTTCTGTCTTCTGAAAAGCCTCTCCACCTCCTCTATTATTATCCTTGATGATGGAGAAGTGATGTTGTTCAGCACAGAGGCAGTAGGTAATTGGATGTGAAGTGGTGATTGGAGAGGGGTGGGTGGGAAAGGGTCCAGTCTTTTCCGATTGGAGTCTTGCTTTAAGTATGTGTGAAGTGGTGAATGGGGAGGAGTGGGTGTAGAAGGGCCCAGCCTTTGCAGACTAAGGTCAAGCTGTGAGTGGGTGTGAAGTGTTCAAAAGGGAACTGCAGATGCTGGAATATCGAAGGTACACAAAATTGCTGGGGAAACTCAGTGGGTGCAGCAGCATCTATGGAGCGAAGGAAATAGGCGACGTTTCGGGCCGAAACCCTTCTTCAGACTGATGGGGGGTGGGGAAAGAAAGAAGGAAAAGGGGAGGAGGAGGAGGAGCCCGAGGGCGGGCGGATGGGAGGGTGGGAGGAGACAGCTAGAGGGTTAAGGAAGGGGAGGAGACAGCACGGGCTAGCCAAATTGGGAGAATTCAATGTTAATGCCATAAGGACGCAAGGTCCCCAGACGGAATATGAGGTGCTGTTCCTCCAATTTCCGCTGTTGCTCACTCTGGCAATGGAGGAGACCCAGGACAGAGAGGTCGGATTGGGAATGGGAGGGGGAGTTGAAGTGCTGAGCCACCGGGAGGTCAGGTTGGTTATTGCGGACTGAGCTGAGGTGTTCGGCGAAACGATCGCCCAACCTACGCTTGGTCTCACCGATGTAAATCAGCTGACATCTAGAGCAGCGGATGCAGTAGATGAGGTTGGAGGAGATACAGGTGAACCTTTGTCGCACCTGGAACGACTGCTTGGGACCTTGAATGGAGTCGAGCGGGGAGGTGAAGGGACAGGTGTTGCATTTCTTGCGGTTGCAACGGAAAGTGCCCGGGGAGGGGGTGGTGCGGGAGGGAAGGGAAGAATTGACGAGGGAGTTGCGGAGGGAGCGGTCTTTGCGGAAGGCAGACATGGGGGGAGATGGGAAGATGTGGCGAGTGGTGGGGTCACGTTGGAGGTGGCGGAAATGGCGGAGGATTATGTGTTGTATTTGCCGGCTGGTGGGGTGAAAGGTGAGGACCAGAGGGACTCTGCCCTTGTTGCGTGTGCGGGGATGGGGAGAGAGAGCAGTGTTACGGGGTATGGATGAGACCCTGGTGTGAGCCTCATCTATGGTGGCGGAGGGGAATCCCCGTTCCCTGAAGAACGAGGACATTTCCGATGCCCTGGTATGAAATGTCTCATCCTGGGAACAGATGCGGCGTAGGCGGAGGAATTGGGAGTAGGGGATGGAGTCTTTACAGGGGGCAGGGTGGGAAGACGTGTAGTCCAGATAGCCATGTGAGTCAGTGGGTTTGTAATGTATGTCGGTCAGGAGTCTGTCCCCTGCGATGGAGATGGTGAGGTCAAGGAATGGTAGGGAAGTGTCGGAAATCGTCCAGGTGTATTGGAGTGCCGGATGGAAGTTGGTGGTGAAGTGGATGAAGTCAGTCAGTTGTGTGTGGGTGCAGGAGGTGGCACCAAAGCAGTCGTCAATGTAACGGAGGTAGAGGTCGGGGATGGGGCCCTGGTACGTCTCGAACAAGGATTGTTCAACGTGCCCGACAAAGAGGCAGGCGTAGCTGGGGCCCATGCGTGTGCCCATAGCTACGCCTTGTGTTTGGAGGAAATGGGAGGAGTCAAATGTAAAGTTATTGAGGGTGAGGACCAACTCCGCTAAGCGGAGGAGAGTGTCAGTGGCTGGGTATAGGTTGCTCCTCTGGTCGAGGAAGAACCGGAGGGCTCTGAGGCCATCCTGGTGGGGGGTGGGGTGGGAAAGGGTCCAGTCTTATCGGGAGTGGGTGCAGAAGGGTCCATTCTTTGCAGACTGTGTCTGCCTGTGTTTGTTGAGGAGGGAAATGGGGTACCAGGGTTACGTTTCTGCTTGTCAAACCTGCAGTAGAACTCATTCAGGTCGTTGGTCAGCTGACGATTGTCCAAAGAGCGGGGGGGCTTTCCTCTTGTAGCAGGTGATTTCTTGCAAGCCCTTCCAAACTGTCACTAACTGAGAACTTGCTCCCCAACGTCTCAGAGTACCTTTCCCTGACAGCTCCGATTCCTCTTCTCAGCTTGTACTTGGCCTGCCTGTAGAGGTCTGCATTCCCGCCCCTGTAGGCCGCCTCTTTAGACTGTCGGAGCCGTCTGAGTTCTGCAGTGAACCAGGTCCGGGTCCTAGTTGGAATGCAACTGTCCTCTCAAAAGCTGACATACTCATCGAGGCTTGTGGTTGCTTCCTTGAACACATTCCAATTCGTGCAGTCAAAGCAGGATTGTAGGTTTTCAATGCCCTCGATTGTCCACCTTTTTGTTGTTCTGACCACAGGTTTAGCAGATTTTAGTATCTGCCTGTAGGTCGGAATAAGTTGAACTACACAATGATCAGAGAGACCCAGACCCGCCCGGGGAACAGAGCGATATGCGTTCTTGATTGACGTGTAACAGTGGTCAAGTGTTCTCTCCCCTCTGGTGGGGCAGGTAACATGAAGTCTGTATTTTGGAAGGTCATGGCTGTGGTTAGCTTTGTGAAAGTCCCCCAAAACAATGACCATGGAGTCCAGGAAGTCACTCTCTACCCTCATTACCTGGTCAGCGAGTTGCGTTTGCGCCTCACGTATGCAGGCATGGGGAGGGGGGCGGGGGGATGTAAATTCCAGCGAGAATAAAGGAGTTAAAGATGGAAAAAATGGCCTAATTCTACTCCTACTCCTTATGACCTTATTGCTGGTTGTGGGAACTTGGTCTGGTTACCTGAAATTGTAAAATTTGCAATGGTCCTGGAGCATACTCCCCCTGGGTATTCTACAATCCAATGGCAAGAACATTGAATTTTCCAGTTTCAGATGACCCACATTTCCTGTATCCTTTTCTCCTGCCGTCTGATCCAGCCAGGTTCTTCCCTCCACCACCTGGTTCCATATACCCATCACCCACTCACATAATAACTACTAGGTCTCCTAATCCCTTCCCCAAATGGATCCATCTGCTCATCATCCATCTCGTAATGGTTACATTTATCACCTTCTTAGATTTCAGCATCTGCAGTTCATGCATCAACACTTATCATCTCCCAGGCTCCATCTCATTTTTTCACATTCATAAGTGTGTCCTTGTCGGCTCCGGAAGCCACGGTCTCGGGTAGGAAGGCGGCCGTTCCAGGGTTCCCATGCCGCTGAGAGGACTCTCCCAACGCCGGCGAGGACGACCTGGAACATCGGGCCTCCGTAGAGGCAACTGTGGAGGCCTCAATAGGCCTGACTATGGGTGGACATTGAGGATGGGACTGGACTTTGTGCCTTCCCCCATAATGGGAACCATTGTGGGGGGATGTTTTTATGTTAAAGCTATTTATTATTGTTATGTTTGTATTCTTTTTTTATGTGCTGCATTGGCAAAAAGAATTTCACTACATCTAGGTGTATGTGACAATAAATCAACCTTTGAACCTTTGAACCTTTAGGAGCAGAATTAGGCTTTCGGCCCATCAAGTCTACTTCGCCATTCAATCATGGCTGATCTAACTCTTCCCCCTAAACCCCAGTCTCCTGCCTTCTCCCCATAACCCCTGACCCCTTATACCAGCTATCTCCCCTCTACACTCAGTTCTGATGCAAGGTCTCAGTCCAAAACATCATCAATTTCTTTACCTCTGCAGATGCTGCTCCACCTGCTGAGTTTCTCCAGCCATTTGATTTTTTTTTTGCTCCTTACACAAAAGCAAAGACAATCTTAGATGCAGGGTGATGTGTGGCATAATAGCAATATGTAAGACAACAGCACGCAAAGAGATTCCTTAAAAAGGATTTTATTTTATGACCATGAGAGGAATCGATCCATTGGCAAGACTGTAATGGAGCTCTAGTTGGTACTCCAGTTTTCCGTGTTCCTTGTTTAACAGAACCGTGGAACCATTTCTCAGGCAAAGTAAATGTTCAGTATCGATTAACCAGGTGGCCAGTCCATTTCACGCCCACCTAATACATGGAGGTGAATGTGGAAGACAGACTGCCCACCATCCTGGCCTTCATTCAGAACAAGTCTGTAGCCATTCG
This sequence comes from Amblyraja radiata, assembly GCF_010909765.2. Lineage (NCBI taxonomy): Eukaryota > Metazoa > Chordata > Chondrichthyes > Rajiformes > Rajidae > Amblyraja > Amblyraja radiata. The sequence continues at coordinate 47,314,108 of NC_045958.1, read as the reverse complement.
ATAAGCCCAGTTTTGCTGCACATTTTTTACCAACGATCATCAGGTGTCCAAGAAGCTGCAAGATAGTCAAAGAAAGAATAGAAAGTAGTTTTACAAATATACTAAATCATTTACACCAGATCAGATGCAAAAACTATCAGTTACTAATAAACATAGTAGGCTGCACAGGGACACAGCTGGTGGAGCTGCTGCCTAACAGCGCGAGAGATCCAGGTTCAATCCCAACCTCGGGTGCTGTCTATATGGAGTTTACATGTTCTCCCTGTGACTACATGGGCTTCTTCCGGATGCTTCCATTTCCTCCCCAACCCAAAGGCATGTGGGTGTGCAGATAATAGTATGTTAGGAGTGGATGAGAAACTGGGATAAGAGTGTGAACAGGTAATCAATGGTCCGTGTGGACTTGGCAGCCCAAATACCCTGTTTCCATCTGTAACTATAAGGGCCTTGAGAAATTGCTCAAATGGATGTTGGCCTCAAGGCATTGTTTGATACTGCTGACCACACATAAAGTAGAATGCTACTTTCAGTCTGTATTTCTTTTTTAAAAGGGTACAGATAGATGTTAGAACGATAGATCAGGCTCAATAAATTTACGTAGAACCTTAACGCGAAGCATTCACACAAATAGTAAAACCAGAAGCGCACCATGCTGCCCAAGGACAGGTGATCAAGAGCTAAAGGCACAAAAAGCTGGAGTAACTCAGCGGGACAGGCAGCATCTCTGAAGAGAAGGAATGGGTGACGTTTCGGGGCGAGACTCTTCTTCAGACAATCAAAAATAGTTTTTTTTAAAATCTGCAGCAGATTAGCAATTGATGACAGCAAGAGAATGGTGTCAACGACAACAATTTATGACAATGATAGCAGATCTTAATTTTGCCTCGAAAAATTGGCCGCAGGTATTAAGAGCCAACAGATTTCTATTCTGATGAATCACCATCTTCAGAAAAATTGATATTTTTTAAAACACATCTGCTTTCTCCAGTAATATAATACTTGATTCAGGGGGATCAGTATCAATCTAGAAATCTAACGCTACAAAAAAGAACTGCAGAAGCTGGAAATCTGGAATGAATACTAAGTGTGGAAAATAACCAGCAGGTCAGTGAGTTATTTCACACACAGAGTTGTGAGTCTGTGGAATTCTCTGCCTCAGAGGGCGGTGGAGACCAGTAGAGACCGGTTCTCTGGATACTTTCAAGAGAGAGCTAGATAGGGCTCTTAAAGATAGCGGAGTCAGGGGATATGGGGAGAAGGCAGGAACGGAGTACTGATTGGGGATGATCAGCCATGATCACATTGAATGGCGGTGCTGGCTCGAAGGGCCGAATGGCTTACTCCTGCACCTATTGTCTATTAACTTTTCTGCTCAGTGACTCTTCAGCCCTGTCTTTATACCTTTCAATTTAGACGGCTGCAGGGTGATTCACTCGGTATTTAAAATGATCATCTTCTTCCAACCTTCTATCAAAACCAAAGATTTTTCCCAAGGATAGACAGTATGCCATATTTGCAAGTTAGCCTCAGCAGTATCCTGAACTGCGCATGGCCATTCTATGCCAGTTGGCAGATAGAAAAGATTTTGCCTCTTGCTGCAATCATAGTTCTCAGGAATGGTAAAGGGGCTTTTTCACGGGGCGACTTGACGCAAGAGTTAACCAGAGTTTAACATCGTGGGAACCTCGTGCGATAACAGTACGGCATTCGTGGACCACCGTGGACCACCGTGGCGCTAACGGCAGGTAATCGTGTAACTTGGTGACTCGAGAGAGAAAATTCAAGCAAGTTTGAATTTCTCCAAGAGTGACTTGTACACTTGTGGTTGAGCATTGCAACATTATATGAACGTAGTGGCCAGTGCGATATCCGTGCGATATCCGTAATAACTCTTGCGGTTACCGTGGGAACTCCTGCGACGGTGAACCCGGAAGCTGGACAGAGGGGACAGAAGGTGAGTAAAAATTGTCTTCTGTGGGATTGAATTTAAAAAATAAAGATTTGCATCCGCATATGGACATCAACTTATTCATGAGTTATGTTAATGAGATTCAAGAAAAGAACTATAATCTTTAAAAGGGACTTTAAAAGGGACTTTACTGAAAGGTCCCGCATTTTTATGGTCCGTGAGAAATTTTTCACATGTACTTCTTTGAGAGATACAGCTCGGAGTCCTCGCCGACTAGCGATCGATGCCTTTCCGAAGCAGGGTCCGGAACGCTACCAATCAATGTTCTCCAGAGACCCGTGTAAGGAGTGAACTGCACATGCTGGTTTAAACCGAAGACAGACACAAAAAGCTGGAATAACTCAGCAAGTCAAGCAGCATCTCTGGAGAAAAATAGCTGATGTTTCGGGACGAGACACATCTTCAGACTCAATTCCGATTAGGATGTCTGAAGAAGGGTTCCGATTCGAATCGCCACCTATTCTTTTTCTCCAGAGATGCTGCCTGACCCGCTGACTTACTCCAGCTTTTTATGTTTTTCTTCCCAGATCTGACTTACCTGCTGAGTTACACCAACATTTTGTGTCCTTTTGTGCGTATTAACCAGCATCTGCAGTTCCTTTAGACATTACCTAACCAGATTTTAGAGATATAGCGCGGAAACAGGCCCTTCGGCCCACCGAGTCCGCGCCGACCACCTATTCTTATCCGGCTTCAGAACGGTTCTTCCTTCCATTCGTTTGGGCACTGACCCGACCTACCAACCTACCTCAATGCGGACATTGGACTTTTTCCCCCTGGAACTGTCCTGAAAACATATATTCTGAACTCTGGTATTTTCCTCTTCGCTCTACCTGGTGTTCTTGTGCATGTGTCGGAAGGAACAGCAGATGCCGGTTTAAAGAGAATGCTGGAGTAACTCGACGGTTCAAAATGCTGGAGTAACTCAACGGGACATGCAGCATCTCTAAAGAGAAGGAACGGGTGACGTTTCGGGTCGAGGCCCTTCTTCAGACTGTACATGGCTTGGTTATATTCATGTATAGCATTTTCTGATATGATTGTATAGCACGCAAACAAAAGTTTATTCCCTGCATAGAATCATACAGCGTAGAAACAGGCCCTTCGACCCAACTTGCCCACACCGACCAATATGTCCCATCTACACTAGTCCCACTTGCCCGCGTTTGGCCCATAACCATCTAAACCTATCCTATCCATGCTTCAGTCTAATGCGTCTTAAACATTGCGACAGTACCTGCCTCAACTACCTTAACGGATAGCTCATACCATACACCCACCACCCTTTGCGTAAAATAGTTACCCCTTAGGCTCTCATTAAATCATTCCCCCCGAACCTAAACCTGTATCTGCTGGTTCTCGATATGAGACAATAATAACAAACCAAAGCGAGTTAGGACATCAACGGGGAGATCCTGGATAAACCCAAGGTAGCCACAAAATGGAGGAACTCAGCGCAACAGGCAGCATCTCTGGGGAGAAGGAATGGGTGACATTTCGGGTCGAGACCCTTCTGATATGCTGCCTGTCCCGCTGAGCTACATGTTGTGTCTATCTTCGTTTTAATCCAGCATCTGCAGTTCCTTCCTGGCCGAACCCGATTGAAAGATGAGAGGCTGGGCGATAGAGCACTGGGTGTGACAAGGATCAGGCTTCAGTAAGCAAAGTAAAGAGAGGTGGCAACGTTATGGAAATGAAGCGGCTAATCCGAGTGATGGCGAGACGGTATCCTCTAATGTGTCGGAAAGAACTGTGGATGTTGTTTGCGCCGATGATAGACACAGTAATACTGGAGACAGACATAAAATACTGGACGGGCAGCATCTGGATAAAAGGAATGGGTGACGTTTCGGGACGAGACTCTGAAGAAGGGTCTCGAACCGAAACGTCACACATTCCTTCTCTCCAGAGATGCTGCCCGTCCCGCTGTGTTACTCCAGCATTTCGTGTCTATCTTCCGTATGCTCTGTGATGGTCATCTCGGAGTCAAGTGGCAACTCTGGTCTGTAGACACGAGGAACTGCAGATGCAGTTAAACATGTCTCAACGAGTTTCTACATCTCAAGCTCATACCTGCTTTATTATCAAGCTATAAATTAAAAATCACTCACCTCTGCATCAGAATCTTCCGCTTTAGATAAGTGGGATATGGGCTTCTTGGGAACCACTAGAAAATGTACTGGAGCTTGTGGTGCCATATCTTTGAAGGCAACACACTGTGAAAACATTATCCATTTAAGAGTCAAAATTGTTTTATTGTCACATGTCCCTAAATGGATCAATTAAACATTACTCGCAGCAGGACAGTACATTCAGAAAGTATTCAGGCCCCTTCACTTTTTCCACATTTTTTTACGTTAGTCTTATTTTAAAATGTATTAAATTCATTTTTTTTACATCATCAATCTACACACAATACCCTAGAATGAAGAAGCAAAAACAGGTGTATAGAATATTTTGCAAAGTAACTAAAAAGTAATAACTGAAATAGCACATTTACATAAGTATTCAGACATTTGCTATGACACTCAAAATTGAGCTTAGGTGCGGCCTTTTCCCCATTGATTATCCTTGAGATGTTTTGACAACTTCATGGTCCACTAGTGGTAAATTAAATTGATTGTACATGATTTAGAAAGGCATACACCTGTCAATACAAGGTCCGACAGTTAACAGTGCATGTCAGAGTAAAATCCAAGCCATGCAGATGAAGGAATTGTCCGCAGACCTCCGAGTCAGGATTGTGTTGAGGCACAGATCTGGGGAAGGGTATAAAACAATTTCTGCAGCATTGCAGGTCCCGAAGAGAAAAGTGGCCTCCGTCATTCTTAAATGGAAGAACTTCGGAACCACCAGGATTCTTCATAGAGTTGGCCGCTCGGCCAAACTGAGCAATCAGGGGAGGCGGGCCTTGGTCAGGGAGATGATCAAGAACCCGATGGTCACTCTGACAGAGCTCCAGAGTTCCTTTGTGGAGATGGGAGAACCTTCCAGAAGGACAACTATATCTGCAGCACTCCACCAATCCGACCTTATGGTAGAGTGGCCAAACGAAAGCCACTCCTCAGTAAAAGGCAAATGACAGCCCGCTTGAAGTTTGCCAAAAGGCACTTAAAGGACTCTCAGACCATGAGAAACAAGATTCTTGGGTCTGATGAAACCAAGATTGAACTCTTTGGCCTGAATGCCAACCAGGCACCGCTCATCACCTGGCCAATACTATACCCAAGGTGAAGCATGGTGGTGGCTGCATCATGTTGTGGAGATGTTTTTCAGCTGCAGGAACTGGGAGACTGTTCGAAGGAAAGATGAACAGAGCACGGTACAGAGAGATCCTAGATGAAAACCTGCTCCAGAGCGTTCTGGACCTCAGACTGGGGCAGAGGTTCACCTTCCAATAGGACAACAGCCCTAATCACACAGCCAAGACAATGCAGGAGTGGCTTCGTGACAAGTTTGTGAATGTCCTTGAGTGGCCCAGCCAGACCCCGGACTTGAACCCGACCGAACATCTCTGGAGGGACCCGAAAATAGCTGTGCATCGACACACCCCATCCAACCAGACGGAGCTTGAGAGGATCTGCAGAGAAGAATGGGAGAAATTACCCAAACACAGGTGTGCCAAGCTTGTAGCGTCGTACCTAAGAAGACTTAAGGCTGTAATCGCTGCCAAAGGTGCCTCAACAAAGTACTGAGTAAAGGGCCTGAATACTTAAGTAAATGTGATATTTCAGTTGTTTCTTTTTAATTACTTTGCAAAAAATTATAAATACCTGTTTTCGCTTTTTTATTATGGGGTATTGTGTGTAGATTGATGATAAAAAAAAGAATTTAATCCATTTTAAAATAAGGCTTTAACGTAACAAAATGTGAAAAAAGTGAAGGGGTCTGAATACTTTCTGAATGCACTGTATGTAAACATAGTACTGTACTCTGTGAACACCATAATAAACATAAAAGGAATTAGTACAGGTGCACAACCTTTTATCCGGAGTTCCGGAAACCGAAAAACTCCGAAAACCGGCCATTTTTTCCAGGATGTCGTCTGCACACCAAAGCTCGCGTTTGCCGCCAAACTTGACCCGAAACGACCCACGGTCAACCCAGGTCTGTACTACTGTAGCGGCTGCCTCCTCCCCGGAGACCGGGGAGACACTTAAACATCTGTAAATCATTGCTTAAATGTTAGTCAGTTAGTTTGGAGGGCTTTTATGTGAGGGGGGGGTGAAGGGGGAAACTTTAATTCTTAGTCCTCTACCTGGTCGGAGAGGCGGGGAGCGGTCAATGCCTTACCGGGTCGCCGTGCAGTAAGCTCCGGAGCGCTGTGGCCGCCGACTCCCAGCTGGGGCTGCGGGCGTCCGGCGCCGGTTTTAGCTCCGACCCCGGCAACTCTACCCCTGGCTGCGCGGCGCTCCAAATCCAGCGCCGCCCGCGGCCGGACGCCCGCAGCCCCAGCACCGCTGTGGCCGCCGACATGTTGTGTGTCGGCGGCCACAGCGCTCCGGAGCTTACCGCACGGCGACCCGGTAAGGCATGCCCGCTCCCCGCTGGTATCCCAGCGCTGCGACGCCGCCGACACACATCGCGGAGCTGGGGCTGCGGGCGTCCGGCCGCGGGCGGCGCTGGATTTGGAGCGCCGCGCAGCCAAGGGTAGAGTTGCCGGGGTCGGAGCTACAACCGGCGCCGCCCGCGGCCGGACGCCCGCAGCCCGCAGCCCCCAGCTCCGCGATGTTGGGAGTCGGCGGCCACAGCGCTCCGGAGCTTACTGCACGGCGACCCGGTAAGGCATTGCCCACTCCCCGCCTCTCCGACCAGGTAGGGGACTAAGAATTAAAGTTTCCCCCTTCACCCCCCCCACCACATAAAATCCCTCCAAACTAACTGACTAACATTTATGCAATGATTCTCCGGGGAGGAGGCAGCCGCTCCAGACTTTTCAAGCCGCCCGCGCTACCTACCTAATCTACGCTAAAAATCTTCCATTCGGAAATCCGAAAAATTCCGAGATCCGACAAGTGTCTGGTCCCAAGGCTTTCGGATAAAAGGTTGTGCACCTGTATATATATTTTTTAAAACAACCAATAATAGTGCAAGACAAAAACAATGACCCCAACTCTATGTAGTTTGGAGCTTATTTGGAGGTTGTAGTGTTTAATATCGCCTGATGGTTGTGGGGATGTTTAGTCATTTTGAAATGATAATTATTTCTCTTTCCACTAATGAGGATTTTGTCGCACTTAGTACACAAGTAATTTCAACGTGATGATTACTGACTCAAAGAAGGTCAGTTCTGGGAAGGAAAATGTTAAAAGACTGGTTTGTGCAAAAGCTTAAACAGCAAATCTCTCCTAGTTAATAAATGTTAGTAATATTACTTATGAAAACACAAAGTGCATTTGAATTCATCAGTCTCAGTAAATTGAAAAGTTAAAATCCTGTTCCACTGTACGAGTTCATTCAAGAGTTCTCCCCGAGTTTGCCCACGATTCGAACTCGGAGAATTACGGTAATGGCCGCTCGTAAGTACTCAGGGCTCTCGTGGACATTTTTCAACTAAAACTAAAAAATCTTCACGAGTCTTCACGAGCTTACCTGCCGTTAGCGAGTCTTCCCAAGTACCTGCCGTTAGCTTTACAAGCCGCTAAGAGATGTCCCCGAGCTCCGAAGTACCCGCCACGTTCATTCTACGTGCTTACCACGAGTTTGATTTTTTTTTTAAACTTGGGAGAGCACTTGAATGAACTCGTACAGTGGGACAGGGCCATACAGCAAATAAGTATGCAGCTTTAAATTACCTTAGAAAGAAAACAAATCAGTCTATTTCTGATTGGGTAAAACCACTTTAAAAAGACACCAAGTTTCTTGAGTCAGGCTAGTGAAAGTAAGGACTTTTACGTGGATTATTCAGTCAGTGAACAAGAAGCAATACCTGCTATTGATCTTGAAGAAAGCTGTTTGGTGTGCTCTGTGGCGTAATTTGTCATTTTATAACATGCGTTGCGTTTTGGTGCCAACTACAGACAATCAATGGTTTACAGAAGCTGCAGAACAGCTATTCAAACTAACGAATTCTAAACTAAAAAGTAAAAACACCATTTTTTTAAAAACCTTTTAAACATTTTATGCAAGGCAAAATATAAATTGGACACAACGTATGGAATTAATGTACAAGATTAAATGTTAAACATAATGTTAAAAAAATTACGCAATGTATTCTGAGGAAGGAGGTTCTAGAATTACAACATTTGATTTTCATGGGAGATTTTAATCTACATATTGATTGGACAAACCAAACTGACAAACCTATCATTGATGAAAACATGCTGGATTTTTTGAGCAGTACACTGTGGAGCCCACCCACAAGTGTTGGGCTATTTTGGAAATGGTCCAATTTAACGTGGAAGGATTTATAAGGGACTTTCTAGTTTAGGATCACCTCCTAGAGTGTAGTGAAAACAATTTGAAAGAACTGTTTCTGTAGGTCTATAAGCAGCGTCTTCAATTTATACACGGGAAATTATAATGGTATGACCAAGTTGTGGTCTAGCGTGGTCCAGGTGAATAAGAGATAGCTCAGTAGAGGAACAATGGCACATATTCAAGCAGCTGGTCTATAATGCTCAGCAAGACGTTCGTTATCCCTATTTTAAAAAAGAGGGATTCAATGAGAAAGAGGAACAATCCCCAGTTATCAAAAGAGGTAAAGAATTATGTTGAATTGTAAACTAGCATATACAAGGTGGCAAAGCCAATTAATAGTAGACCAGGCAACTGGGATGATTTTAGGATCCAACAGCAGAAACCAAAAATGCTAATATGAGAGAAATTTAATTTTGAGAGAACTCATGCATGTAGAATAAAAACAAGCTATAAAAGATGCTACGGATTTACAAATAGAAAGAGGGCAGTCAATATAAATGCTAAGAGTAAAGGCTGGTGAATTAGTAACAGCAAAGAAATGTTTTGCTTCAGTCTGCGCTATTGAAGACATTGCTAATATACACACAATATAATTTGGGCTGATTTTCAATGACGTGGTTAAAAAGTACAAACATCCAAATTGCAAAGTATAAAATATTAAAGAAACTCAGAGGACTAAAAACTACTGGGTTGTCAGGATCTGATGCACTGCAATGTAGGGTTTTGAAGCAAGGGACTGCAGATAGTGGACCCATTGGTTGAACATATTCATAACTCACTAAACACTGAAGATAACAGAAAACTGATAAACAGCTGTTGTGACACCCTTGCTCAAAAAAGAGAAAGGCAGAAGATAGTAAACTACAGGCCAGTTTGTTTAATAGCAATTATTGGCAAGACACTAGAGTCAATAATCAAGGAGCCAATAGCTAATCATTTAGGAAAGCTGCATATAATGAAACCTAGTCAACTGTTTAATGAAAAGCAAATAATGTTTGAAATATTTGCTCCAATTCATTAAGCTTGTAACGGGGTACGTTTATAAACAAGAACATAGCTGCAGTGTACTTGGATCAACATCTACAAAAGTACCACATAGAAGGCTGCTGCATAAATTAAAAGCCCACGCTATCAGGGGAGGTGTATTAGAACAGATTGAAAACTAGTTGTCTCATAAAAAAGTTGAGGAAAAAATGGGTCCTTTTCAGAATAGGAGGTGGTAATCAATGGAATACTGCAGTAGTTCAGTTATTCCTGGAGGAAGCAACAAAATACAGGTTTCCAAGGATATGAAAATATGGAAGAGCATGTTGTGATAAGAGTACTGGATTCTGCAAGCGGATATGAGTGAGTGGTAAGATTAGCAAATTAGATTTGTTACAGTTGTACAAGACATTGGTGTATATGTCCTTGAAGTATTCTGTTCAATTTTGGTCAGCCTGCTATAAAAAGAATGTAATTAAGCTGTAAAGAGTGTGGAGAAGATTTATGAGGATGTTGCCAGGCCTGGAGGGACTGAGCGGGCAAGCTTGGATGTTATTTTGGGAGAAAAGGAAGATAAAAGGGCAATTTTATAGAGATGTACAAAATCATGAGGGGAACTGATAGGGTGAAGTATTTTAACCATGATAAAGGAATCAAGAACGAGAGGACATTGGATGAAGATGAAAGTTTAAAAGGAACCCGAGGGGCAACTTGAACAGGTACATGGATAGGAAAAGTTTAGATGGTTATCAGCCACCTACCGGCAAATGGGACTAACTTTGATGGGGCAACTTGGTCAGCATAGACTAGTTGGGCTGAAGACCAAGTTTCCATGCTGTATGACATGATGACTAAATTAGGTTTAACATGAGAAAGTGCAAGGTCATGCTCTTTGATAAGAGAAATAAAAGACGATTTAAAGGGAGAGAGAATGCAAGTGTGTGAAATACTGAGGGATCTTGATGTTCTAGTGCATAATCAGCCATGATCATATTAAAGAACCGGCTTGAAAATGTTCTTGTTCCATTCCTTGCAAGCTTGAGAAAAGCTTCAATGCATTTAATACCTGTAAACATCTCCCAGGAGCTATCAAAAACATATTAGGGCAAGTGATCAAAAGCTTGGGATTGGGATATTATTTTAAGGAACCTCTTAAATGGTGGTGAAAAAATAAACAACTTTAGTGAAGGATTTCGAGCACTTAGAAATTGTTAGTAGCTGAAGGTATGACTGTGAATAATGAAATTAAATTTTCAGCACAATTGTTAATGAGGCCAGGTATCTAGGCCAGGAGATTGCTTATTATGCTACTCAGTACTGATATTGTTTCGCCAGAGATGAATGAATGAATGAATGAATGAATGAATGAATAAAAACTTTATTGTCATTCGGATATACACCTAGACACAGTGCACCTTGAACCAAATTTCGTTGCATTTGACTCTCCAAATCAGGTAATAGTAAAAGTGCTAGGTGCGTCCATAAAAATGCCTCATGTGCATGGTTCTGTAAAATAAATATATATAAAAAGTTTTTAAAAAGTGTCGATATTTAAAAAGTTCTAGCCTCGGTTTTGTTGATTGTTCAGTAATCTTATGGCCTGGGGGATGAAGCTGTTGCAGAACCTGATTGTCCCGCTCTTCATGCTGCGGTACCTCCTCCCAGAGTTAAGCAGTATAAACAGTCCAAATTGTGGGTGTGTGGGGGCTCTGGTAATGCCCTTAGCTCTAATCAGACAGCGCTTGTACCCCATGTCCATGATGGAAGGAAGAGAAGTCCCAATGATTTTTTCCGCTGTCCTCACCTCTCTGAAGGCACTTCCAGTCCGCAGCTGTACAGCTGCCGCACCACGTAGAGATGCAGCTGGTCATGACCGACTCAATTGTGCTTCTGTAGAAAGTGGCGAGGATGGGAGGGTGGAGGTGTAAACTTCTCAACCTGCGGAGGAAGTACAACCGCTGCTGTGCCCGTTTTGCCAGAGATGTAATGTTTGTGGACCAGTTTTAGGTGTCCGTTATATGCACCCCCAGGAACTTGATGCTTTTCACCTGCTCCACTGCTGAGTTGTTGATGCAAAGTGGAGTGTGACTGGGCTGAATTTTCCTTCTGAAATCGACAACAATCTCCTTGGTTTTGTTCACATTTAGGAGAAGGTTGTTCCTGCTGCACCAGCTCACCAGCTGTTCCACCTCCTCTCTATATGCCTGGTCGTCGTTATTGCGGATGAGGCCCACTACTGTTGTGTCATCCGCGTATTTGATGATATGGTTAGTAGTGGACCTGGCGACACAGTCATGTGTCATCAATGTAAAGAGCAGCGGACTCAGGACACAGCCCTGAGGGGAGCCGGTGCTCAGTGTGATGACCGAGGAGGTGTTCTTCCCCACCCGCACAGACTGGGGTCTTTCAGAAAGGAAATCCAGGATCCAGTTGCATAGTGTGGTATTGAATCCTAGGGGTGCCAGTTTGCTCACCAGATGCTGGGGGATTATCGTGTTAAATGCTGAGCTGAAATCAACAAACAGCATCCGCACGTGGGTGTTCTTCTCCTCCAGGTGTTGTAGGCTCAGGTGGACTGCAGAGGAGATAGCATCCTCTGTGGAGCGGTTCGGGCGATAAGCAAACTGGAACGGGTCAAAACTGGAGGGGAGTTTAGAGACCATGTGCTGCTTAATAAGCCTCTCAAAGCACTTCATTATTATTGGTGTGAGTGCTACGGGGCGGTAATCATTCAGGCAGGTTATTGTAGACTTTTTGGGAACTGGTACGATGGTGGCTGTCTTGAAACATGATGGAACAATGGCCTGGTTCAGGGAGATGTTAAAAATGTCTGTCAGAACCAGAGCCAGCTGGTCGGCACATCCCCTAAGCAGACGCCCCGGTATGTTATCCGGTCCGGCTGCCTTTCGCTGGTCAATGCCCTCCAGGATTCTGCGGACTTCAGCAGTTTCAAAAGACAGTGTCTGTTCTCCTGGTTGAGGCTCTAATTTCCTCACTGTTGTGGTGTTCAGTGCCGCAAACCTGCCGAAATGATTATTTAGTTCATTTAGAAAGTCTGTGTCATCCTTACAAGACATCTGAGGGGCCTTGTAGTTTGTTATGGCCCGGATGCCTTCCCACATGTTCCTGGTGTTGGTATCATCCTGGAAGAAACCCTGGATTTTCTGTCCGTGGGCGCGCTTTGCTTTCCTAATTTCGCGGTTGAGGTTGGCTCTCGCTGTTCTCAGAGCCCCCAAATCACCAGATTTAAAAGCCGCATTTCGTGCTTTCAGCATGGCACGCACCTCTGCAGTAATCCAGGGTTTGTGGTTGGCCCGGGTTGTGATGTTCCTGATGACAGTGATGTCCTCCATGCACTTCTGTATGTATCCCGACACTGACATGGCATACTCATCCACATTGATGTTTTGGTTGTGAGTGGCTGCTGTTCTGAACATGTCCCAGTCCGTGCACTCAAAGCAGTCCTGGAGTGCTTCTGTAGCTCCCTCAGACCAGACTCTAACCTGCTTCACAGTGGGTTTCCCTCTGATCAGCAGGGGCTTATAGGCTGGGATGAGCATTACAGAGAGGTGGTCAGAGGAGCCGAGGTGAGGTGAGGCCGGGGTACTGCTCTGAAAGCCTGCTTGATGTTACTGTAGACCCGGTCCAGCGTATTCTCTCCACGTGTAGCAAAGTCCACATATTGATGGAAATGAGGGAGGACAGTCTTCATGTTGGCCTGGTTAAAGTCCCCAGCAACAATGACAATGCCCTCTGGATGATTTATTTGCAGCTCACTGATGGAACGGTAGAGAATACGCAGAGCCTCCTTAGTGTTGGCTGCGGGGGGGATGTATACAGCAGTAATGCTAACCACAGTAAACTCCCGTGGCAGATAGAATGGCCTGCATTTCAGTCAAAAACTCTATGTCCGGAGAGCAGTGGCTGGAAACAGCGGTAGCATTATTACACCAGCTGTTGTTTGTGTAGATGCACACACCCCCACCCCGGGATTTACCAGTCAAAACAGTGTCCCTGTCGAGCAGGAAAGTTGTTAGCCCCCCTAAGCTAACAGCCGCATCAGGTACAGATGGGTTTAGCCATCAGGTACAGATGGGTTTAGCCATGTCTCTGTCAAAACTATAACGCAGCAGTCTCTCACCTCCTGAGATCCAGATGTAGATAATCCATTTTATTTTCCAGAGAGCGGACATTCGACAGGAGAACGGATGGGAGCGGTGTCCTCCACGGGTTAGCCTTTAGCCTCGCCGTTAGCCCCCCTCGACAGCCTCGCTTCTGTCTTCTGTAGCGCCGCCTCCGTGTCCTTCTGTAGCGCCGCCTCCGTGTTCTTCTGTAGCGGCCAGTGTTTGTGAATGTCTCCGCAATTCTGCAGGCCGCTGGGTCCTCCCGACACAGCAGTCCGAGACAGTGCAGGCGTTCCTCGAGTACAATGTCCACGTAGTCTCTACTGCTTAACCGTTGTAATCTCAGTAATGCCCCATGATCGTACGTTAAATTGCAGCCTGCCCGCTGCAAGTTATGAAGCCGGACCTTAGAAAACTTATCGCTACCCCTAACGAGAGTCAATGCAGCCGCAGCCAACCAGGGCGCCGCCATCTTTTAAAAGGAATGTAAAACTGAGGCTTTGCTTGACCTATCCTTTACAAAGGATGAGGTTGTGCAAAGGAGATACAAGGAACTGCAGGTGCTTATTTACAAAATAAATGAGAGTGTTGGCGTAACTCAGTGGGTCTGGCAGCATCTCTAGAAAACATGGAAGGTGATGTTTCGAGTCAAGACCCTTCTTTGGACCGATTGTGGTTGGGGGAGGGAAGAAAGCTGGAAAAAAAGTTGGGCAGGACAAAACCTGGCGAGTGATAGGTTGATACAGGTGAAGAGGTGGATAGGCAGGTGGTTGGCAAATGGTCAGAGATGAAAATACAAAAAGTGTGAGATAAGGATAAAAGAGGCGTTGGGCGAAATGGTTGCCAAGACTATGCATGGTCTCGCCTATGTAAAGGAGGCCACATTGGAAACACCGAATGCAGTTGACAGGATTAGAGGAGGTGCACATGAATCTCTGCCTCGCTTGGAAGGACTGCAGTGGTCCCTGGATGGATGCAAGGGAGGCGGTGTAGGGGCATGTGTTATATCTCCTGTAGTTACAGGAGAGAGAACCTGGTGAGGAGGTGGTAAGGAATGAATGAGCCAAGAAGTTGCAGAGGGAGCAGTCTCCGCAGAAGGCAGAAAGGACTGGGGATGGGAAGATGTGAAGTGGTAGGATCACGATGAAGGTGGCATTAATGTCAGCGAATGATGTGTTGGATTTGGAGGCTGGTGAGGTGAAGGGGAAATTCTATCCTTATTCCATCATGGGTGAGGGGGAGCAAGAGATTGTACATGTTAGCACCTTAAATAAAGTTATTTGGGCAACCTCAATTTTGCAGATTGTAGTGAGAAGGTACCAAAGAATTCTAAAGTTGCAAAAAGTATGATAGATTCAACAGAAACTGACCAGAGGCAGGCAAGGGCTAACATACAACAATTAGTAATTAAATCCTGTAATGCTATTAGTTATGCCTTATACTCTTCAAGATCCAAAGGAATTGCTTCAGCAAAGTTCTCCAAATCCACTGGTAAGATCCACCCTAATGAGCAGGCACATTACAGGTGACTGCTGGAAGTTGAGAAGAGACCTGATAGAAGTATATAAAATTATGAGAAGCAGAAATTGGGTCAACACAGGGTGGTGTGTGTGTCTGGAATGTGCCAGTAGTGGTGGTGAAAGCAGATATGATAGTGCCATTTAAGAAGCTTTTAGTTAGGCACATGGATATGCAGGGGAATGGAAGAATAGGGTCATGTGCAAACGGATGATATTAATTTATTTTGCGATTATATTCGGCACGGTCATTGTGATCCTGTTCCCGTGCTGTAGTTCATAAATTCATGAGCGATAGGAGCAGAATTAGGTCATTCGGCCCATCTAGTCCACTCCGCCATTCAATCACGGCTGATCTATCTTTCCCTCAGCCCATTCTCCTGCCTTTCCCCCCCATAACCCGACACCTGTACTAATCCTGTCCTAATCACTACTGTACTGTCCTGTCTGTCTGTCTAACATTACATTCCCAATGCAAGCACTCCAACTGATGCTCTAGCACAACGAAGGGTTCCCAGGAAGGTGCACACACAATACGACGAGCATTATGTATTTACTCCTGCCCCTCCTTCCTCGCCCCGTCTCTGTGACAGGGCAGGGACTACAGAACCGCATGCGATTCCTTGGTCACCTCGGAAATACAGAAAAGGCGGCTCATTCTTGACCCAGATGAACTATTTAAAACACTGAAATCGATACGTTACGTAAAGATTGAGTGCTTCATTCGGTTTAATTTTGCAACAGTAACACTTGAAGCTCACACATCGTGCCACCAAAGACTGCAGTAACACACCCCAGATAAATATTTGTATTTCATTGCTATCAATTTTAGAGTAATGAAATGAAACGGGTGTTGACAATTTCAGGGATGCTGCAACCGCCTTTCCCGAACGAAATGCAAACGTCTTGCTAGATCAGAGCACGAAAGAGGGAGAATTGGGCGAGGATTCTGAAATTAAAAAACAAGCACGGATATATTATACTCCACGACCTCCTTTGGTGTCATCTGTAAGTTACGCTTGCAACATTTACAAGAAACCTTGCAGTAGAAGATGCGGCCTTGGATCCTGCCAAACCTTTCATCCTTCCAAAATACGAATGCAATGAATAAATGCAAACTTGCAGCCACCCCGCAACACGAGTAGGTGCGGTGAGAGCAGGGAGGGAGTGGGGAGCCGGCGATAACGGGAATCCCCTGCCCACGTTCCCCGCAAGTTAAGCTCAGTTGGCAAAACGAGGCAAGCCTGGCGACAGGGGGTTGGCCACAGCCGCTGCTCAGCAGCCTCAAGTTTCACATTCACTCCTTTACCTTGTCGTCTTCGTGGATGAATTCGCATGGGATTTCTTTACGGATGATTTTGCCAAAAACCGTGTCACCACCAGCTACGCCGGCCATGGTGCCACTATATTTGCTCTTTGTCCGCAAACCCCGGCACTCAGCCCGCCCCGGAGGAGCTGCCAGTCATCTCAGCCCGACCATCCCATTGCTGCTGAGAGGCGGAGGCGCGGTGATAGATTGCTGTTTGCAGCAAAGATTATAGAGGAGCTCTATAATCTTTGGTTTGCAGCCTTGCTGCAGGGGCTGTCGTTTGGTCATTTTGTCGTTTGCAATAATCATGCAAATAATAAGTTCCTGCTCAGGTTCAAGATTTCAATGACTGCGGATGTTGAAATATTTTTATTGAGTTCTCTAGATATTGTGTACATTTGTAACATGATCTTTACTCCCACTTTTGGTGAACTCAACAAACGTGAACTTGAACTTGGTTGCAACTTGTTCATCATTGATTTAGTTCCCAAACTGGTTTGATTTAAACTTGCTTTTTTGGT
The DNA here is from genome assembly GCF_010909765.2 of Amblyraja radiata. Classification (NCBI taxonomy): domain Eukaryota; kingdom Metazoa; phylum Chordata; class Chondrichthyes; order Rajiformes; family Rajidae; genus Amblyraja; species Amblyraja radiata. The sequence goes on along the minus strand of NC_045958.1, from coordinate 47,297,264 downwards.
GGATGGATGTAAACTTAATTTTAATGGCGAGTATTTTTTCTCTCTCTCTATTTGTCTTGTGTCTGCAACATACACCAGAGAATCCAACCAACAGAAATTACAAAAAAATCCTGAATTTTGTATTCAGGACAAATTGCCAACATACTATGCTTTTACCATTAATGTGCCTGATTGAATGTGGTGCAATGGTTTCTTTATTTTAACGTGTTCCAAGGTAGAGTGATTTTTTTGTATACAGTTCAGCAAGACTATCACCATAAATGAAACCCATCCCCCAGCTAGTACAGAAATCCCAGTCATATGCAAGAGTCACTATCAAAGATATTAGAGGATCCTCTAGTATCTTTGGTCACAATTATGGGGCAATTTTACAGTCCCAGCTGCAGCTAGCCACCAAGGCCAGTTGCAGGCGTTTTTCTATGTATTCTGTGTTTAAATGATGGGTAGTTACTACAATCTCACAATTTGTATGCATTTTTAAACCAAATTTATCATTGGATAGATAATTGGTTGCATGGAAGGAAGCTGAGGGCGATTGTGGAAGGTTACTTTTTGGACTGGAGGCCTGTGACATAGAAAACAGAAAAATAGTTGCAGGAGTAGGCCAATCGGCCCTTCGAACCCTTGGTGTGCCTCAGGGTTTGGTGCTAGGCCCATTGCTGTTTGTCATCTACAGTGCCCCCCATAATGTTTGGGATAAAGACCCATAATTTATTTATTTGCCTCTGTACTCCACAATTTTAGATTTGTAATAGAAAAAAATCACGTGTGGTTAAAGTGCACATTTTCAGATTTTAATAAAGTATTTTTATACATTTTGGTTTCACCATGTAGAAATTACAGCAGTGTTTATACATCTCCCCCCATTTCAGGGCACCATCATGTTTGGGACACAGCAATGTCATGTAAATGAAAATAGTTATGTTTAGTATTTTGTTGCATATCCTTTGTATGCAATAACTGCTTGAAGTCTGTGATTCATGGACATCACCAGTTGCTGGGTGTCTTCTCTGGTGATGCTCTGCCTGGCTTGTATTGCAGCCATCTTTAGCATATGCTTGTTTTGGGGGCTAGTCCCCTTCAGTTTTCTCTTCGGCATATAAAAGGCATGCTCAATTGGGTTCAGATTGGGTGATTGACTTGGCCACTCAAGAATTGACCATTTTTTAGCTTTGATGTGGTCTCACCTGCATAAGATGTTGGTGAGACCACATTTAGAATAGTGTGTTCAGTTTTGGGCACCATGTTATAGGAAAGATGTTGTCAAGCTGGAAAGATTTACGAGGATGTTGCCAGGACCCGAGACCCTGAGCTATAGGGAGAGGTTGAGCAGGCTAAGACTCTATTACTTGGAGCGCAAGAGGATGAGGGGTGATCTAATCGAGGTGTATAAAATCATGAGAGGAATAGATTGGGTAGATGCACCGTCTCTTGCCCAGAGTAGGGGAATTGAGAACCACAGGATATGGGTTTAACATGAGGAGGGAGGGGGGGGGAGAGATTTAATAGGAACCTGAGGGGGGGGGTAACTTTTTCACACAAAGGGTGATGGGTGTATGGAACAAGCTGTCGGAGGAGGTAGTTTAGGCAGGTACTATCACAACGTTTAAGAAATATTTTGATGGGTACATGGATAGGACAGGTTTAGAGGGATATGGGCCAAATGCAAGTAAGTGGGACTCGCATAGATGGGACATGTTAGCTAGTGTGAGCAAGTTGGACTGAAGGGCCTGTTTCTACACTGTAAGACTCTATGACTCTATGAGGTTCCAGTCTAGCAGTCTAACACATCGATTTAGATCTCTGGATGTTCCAAAGCCTCCAAAAGTCTCTGGACCTGATGATATACCTGGTCACGTTCTTAATATCTGTGCAGACCAACTGGCTGGAATTATGGTGGACATCTTCAACCACCCATTACTGAGGTCTGAGGTTCCCTCCTGCTTTAAAAAGGCATCACTAATACCGGTGTCCAAGAAGAGTAAGGTGACATGTCTCAATGATTACCGACCGGTGCACTAATGTCCGTGGTGATGAAGACTCCGTACACTGTAAGACTCTCTCCTATCTCCTTACCCCTTGTCTTCTCCTAGTGGCTAGAGGGAACAATTCCTTGAACGATATAATAATCTGCCACTATACTAACCACATTCTCCCCAAAACCCCCAACACCTGTACTAATCAAGAATCTATCTTTCCCTCGCATAAAAATAGTTTAAAATATTAATTGACGGCCTCCACAGCCTTCTGTGGCAAAAATTCCACCGATTCACCATGTTGTGACTAAGGAAATTCCTCCTCATTTCCTTTAATTTTGAGGCTATGACCTCTAGTCCTAGACTCTTCCACTAGTAGAAACATCCTCTCCACATCCACTCTATCCAAGCCTTTCACTATTCTGTTCATTTCAATGAGGTCCCCCCTCATCGTTCTAAACTCCAGCGAGTACAGGTCCAGTGCCGTCAAACGCTCATCATAGGTTAACCCAATCTTTCATGGGATCAGTCTTGTAAACCTCCTCTGGTCCTTCCTCAGATATGGTGCCCAAAATTGCTCACAATACTCCAAATGTGGCCTGACAAGCGCCTCATAGAGCCTCAGCATTATATCCCTGTTTTTGTATTCTAGCCCTCTTGAAATAAATGCTAGCATTGTGATTGCTTTCTTTACTACAGATTCGACTTGCACCTCCTCCGACCTCATCTACTGTATCCGTTGTTCAAGATGAGGACTCTTATACATCGGCGAGAGCAAACATACACTGGGCGATTGTTTCGTCCGTCTGAACCTACCTGATCTCCCAGTTGTTAAACACTTTAATTCTCCTTCCCATTCCCAACAGACCTTTCTATCCTATGTCTCCTCCATTATCAGAGTGAGGCTAAACACAATTGGAGGAACAGCATCTCATATTTCGCTTGGGCAGCTTACAGCCCAGTGGTATGAATATTGATTTCTCTCACTTCAGGTAGCCCCGGCATTCCTTCTCCCTCTATCCCAAGTCGCACCAGCTGCGTTTTCGCCCAACAGCTAACCATGGCCTGTTTCCTTTATCAATGCTACTTTTTTAACGTATCTTTTATGCATTGTTCTTTATCTCTCTACATCATCGTCTATTTCTCTCGCTTCCCTTATCCCTAACAATGCTGAAGAAGGTGTCTCGACTCGAAACGCCACCCATTCCTTCTCTCCAGAGATGCAGCCTGTCCTGCTGAGTTACTCCATCTTTTTGTGCTTATCTTTGCAGATTAACTGTTTGGGAATCGTGCACCAAGTCCCTTTGCACCTCCGATTTCTGGATTCTCTTCCTTTATTCCTTCTACCAGAATGCATGACTCCACACTTTGCTACTCTATATTCCATCTGCCACTTCTCTGCTCACTCTCCCAACCTATCCACGTTCTTTTGCAGAGCCCTTGCTTTCTCTACACTACCTGCCCCTCCACCTATTTTCGTATAATCCGCAAACTTGGCCACAAAGCCCCTCATACAAATGTCAGCACCGACTCCTGTGAAAATCCGCTGGTTGCTGGCAGCCAACCAGAAAGAGCCTCCTAATCTACTGCATCTGTTGTTCCAGGTGTGTACTCTTATACATCGGCAAGATCAAATGTAGACTGGGCGATCGTCTCGCTGAACACCTTCGTTCAGTCCGCCTGGGCCTACATGATCTCCCGGTTGCTAAATACTTTAATTTTTCTTCCCATTCCCATGCTGACCTTTCTAGGCCTCCTCCATTGTCAGAGTGAGGCAATGAGTGCAGTGTAGATTCACAAGGTTAATTCCCAGGATGGCGGGACTGTCATATGTTGATTGAATGGAGAATCTGAGTATGTATACTCTGGAATTTAGACGGGTGAGTGGGGATCTTAATGAAACATATAAGATTATTAATGGATTGGACATGCTAGAGGCAGGAAACATGTTCCAGATGTTGGGGTAATCCAGAACCAGGGGCCACAATTTAAGAATAAGGGGTAGGCCATTTAGAACGGAGATGAGGAAAATTTTTCTCACCCAGAGAGTTGTGAATATGTGGAATTCTCTACCTCAGAAGACAGTGAAGGCCAATTCTCTGGATGCTTTCAAGAGAGAGTTGGATAGAGCTCTTAAAGATAACGGAGTCAGAGGATATGGTGAGAAGGCAGGAACGGGGTACTGATTGTGGATGATGAGCCATGATCGTATTGAATGGCGGTGCTGGCTCGAATGGCATACTCCTGCACCTATTGTCTATTGTCTAAACGCAAATTGGAGGAACAGCATCTCATATTTCGCTTGGGCAGCTTACAACCCAGGGCGATCATGGTGGCACAGAGGTAGATTTGCTGCCTTACAGCAAAATGCAGCACCAGAGACCCGGGTTCGATCCCGACTACGGGTGCTGTCTGTATGGAGTTTGTACGTTCTCCCCGTGGGTTTTCTCCGAGATCTTCGGTTTCCTCCCACACTCCAAAGACGTACAGGTTTATAGGTTAATTGGCTTGATAAAAATGTTAAATTGTCCAAGTTGGTGATATGCAGAGTACTGCCCTGCCGACTACAAAATTCAGAAGGTTCAGAAGGTATGAACTATGATTTCTCTAGCTTCAAGTAACCCCTGTATTCCCTCTCTTTCCTTCCCTCCCCCAACCAAGTCATTGTACTATTTCACTGTCGTCCTGTTAAGTTTCATTGTCAGTATAATTCGTTCTCACCTAACCCACAGCCAACAATAACCTGTTCAAGAAGGAACTGCAGATGCTGGAAGATCGAAGGTACACACCAGGGCATCGGAAATGTCCTCGTTCTTCAGGGAATGGGGATTCCCCTCCGCCACCATAGATGAGGCTCGCACCAGGGTCTCATCCATACCCCGCAACACTGCTCTCTCTCCCCATCCCCGCACTCACAACAAGGGCAGAGTCCCCCTAGTCCTCACCTTTCACCCCACCAGCCGGCAAATACAACAAATAATCCTCCGCCATTTCCGCCACCTCCAACGTGACCCCACCACTCGCCACATCTTCCCATCTCCCCCTATGTCTGCCTTCTGCAAAGACCGCTCCCTCCACAACTCCCTTGTCAATTCTTCCCTTCCCTCCCGTACCACCCCCTCCCCGGGCACTTTCCGTTGCAACCGCAAGAAATGCAACACCTGTCCCTTCACCTCCCCCCTCGACTCCATTCAAGGACCCAAGCAGTCGTTCCAGGTGCGACAAAGGTTCACCTGTATCTCCTCCAACCTCATCTACTGCATCCGCTGCTCTAGATGTCAGCTGATTTACATCGGGGAGACTAAGCGGAGGTTGGGCGATCGTTTCGCCGGACACCTCCGCTCAGTCCGCAATAACCTACCTGAACTCCTGGTGGCTCAGCACTTCAACTCCCCCTCCCATTCCCAATCCGACCTCTCTGTCCTGGGTCTCCTCCATTGCCAGAGTGAGCAACACCGGAAATTGGAGGAACAGCACCTCATATTCCGCCTGGGTTGCTTGCGTCCGGATGGCATGAACGTTGAATTCTCCCAATTTTGCTAGCCCTTGCTGTCTCCTCCCCTTCCTCAACCCTCGAGCTGTCTCCTCCCATCCCCCCGCCCTCGGGCTCCTCCTCCTCCCCTTTTTCCTTCCTTCTCCTCCCCACCCCCCATCAGTCTGAAGAAGGGTTTCGGCCCGAAACGTCGCCTATTTCCTTCGCCCCATAGATGCTGCTGCACCCGCTGAGTTTCTCCAGCATTTTTGTGTACCGCCAACAATAACCTGTTTCCTTTATCATTGTTACCTTTTTGCATATCTTTCATTCATTTGTTCTATATCACCATGATCACATTGAATGGCCATGCTAGCTCGAAGGGCCGAATGGCCTATTCCTGCACCTATTGTCTATTGTCCCGAAACGTCACCCATTCCTTCTCTCCAGATCCCTCGGTGCATCTTGGGTCTGTCACGGGTCCAGGTGCCGGCCTGGCTCCGGGCGCAGGGTGGTCGCTATTTTGACAAGGCGGTTTGTCCCTCGGCGGCGCCCATCCGGGGGAGTCTTCGAAGCGTTTGTTGCGTCACGGCGGGCCGGGCGGAGGCGGAGCGGAGGATAATGGACTCGCGGGTCAAGGTCAGCCCCGGGACCGGCGCGCGGGGCGCAGGGTGGGGGCTGCAGCCGCTGCATGGCTCGCGTCTCCCAGTGCAGATTCACCGCTCGGGTCTCCCAGTGCAGATTCACTGCCCATGCAAGTCACTGGCATTCTGCTTGGGGGTGGCATTCAGCTTCACACTGTAAACCCTGCAAAATGACTTACAAATGCAAGAAAGGAGTAATCAACCGAATACCTTTCCAGTTCGCAAACATTACTCGAGTGGTGGGCTATTTCACCCTTCTCATCTAAATGCCCCCATTCGGGTTAATTCATAGGAATATGCAAACGTTTAAGGGTGTTACACAGATGCCATTAGCATAATTCTAATCAGTTTTGCTTTAAAACCCATTCGGTTTAGCTGCAGTCATTCCTAAAAGTAAATTATTTAATCGACCTAGAATTGTTTTGGACGCTGCCTTTTTCTTTGACCCTAGTTCTTCTGATGCTATAAAGATATACACAGAGTGCTGGAGCAGCTTATCGGGTCAGGCAGCATCTCTGGAGGAAATCGATAGGTGACATTTTGGGCTGGACCCTTCTTATGATGCTGTTGAGTCAAGTATTTGGTTTGACAACATTTTCCCCATTCACTTGGAACCAGGGATGGTTTGCTACACTACGATCCAGACCTCGCATGCTGTCTGTATGAAGTTTGCACGTTCTCTTTGTGAGTGCATGGGTTTTGTCCAGGTGCTCTGGTTTCCCCCCTCATCCCAAAGACGTACGGGTTTGTAAGTTAATCGTCCTCTGTAAATTGCCAGAGTGTGTATGGCGTTGATGTAAATGTTGCATAACGTAGAACTCGTGTGAACAGGTGATCGATGGTCAGTGTGGATTTGTTAGGCTGATGTGCAATAGATAATAGGTGCTGGAGTAGGCCATTCGGCCCTTCAAGCCAGCACCGCCATTCAATGTGATCATGGCTGATCATCCCCAATCAGTACCCCGTTCCTGCCTTCTCCCCATATTCCCTGACTCCGCTATTTTTAAGAGCCCTATCTAGCTCTCTCTTGAAAGGATCCAGAGAACCTGCCTCCACAGACTCACCACTCTCTGTGAGAAAAAGTGTTTCCTCGTCTCCGTTCTAAATGGCTTACTCCTTATTCTTAAACTGTGGCCTCTGGTCTGGACTCCCCCAACATCGGGAACATGTTTCCTGCCTCTAGCGTGTCCAAACCCTTAACAATCGTATATGTTTCAATAAGATCCCCTCGCATCCTTCTAAAGGATGTTCTAAAGGGCCTGTTTCCATGCTACATTTCTGAACTTAATTTTGCTGAGTGACAAATGCTTGGGTGTGTTTATTTTTGTACTCTTGTACTAGCTTCAGTAACTGCAGTGCATTTTGCACTGGTTCACAATGCTGCTGTCGCACACTGGTGAAGGGGATGAATGTTTATAGTGCTGTCACATGTACTGAAATGCAGTTAAAAACTTTGTTTAACATGCTATCCAGAAAACTACCATATGCGAGTAGGTGAAGTACTACAAAAGAGAAAAAATGCAGTTCAGGATATAGTGTTACAGTTATGGGGAAAGTGCAGGTTAAAAACAGGGTGCAAAAGCTGCACAAGGTACATTGAGAGTTTATTCTTGCTTAATGTCAAGTTTAGTTTAGAGATACAGTTTCCACAACAGGCCCTTTGGCCCACCGGGTCCGCACCGACCAGCGATCCCCGCACATTAACACAAGCCTACACACACTAGGGACAATTTACACTTATACCAAGTATACAAACCCAAGCAAATTAACCTACAAGCCTGTATGTGTTTGGAGTGTGGGAGGAAAACGAAGATCTCGGACGATACCCATGGGGAGAACGTACAAACGCCACACAGGCAGCACCCGTACTCTGGATCAAACCTGGGTCTCTGGCGCTGTAAGGCAGCAATTCTTGAGTTTTGTATGAGAGTTGTGTTTTCACCTCTTCTGTACCACATGTCTGATCGGAGAGCGGAGAAAAGGGAATGACTGGGGTGAGACTCATCTTGATTATGCTGGTGGACTTGCTGAGGCAATGAGAAGTCAATGGAAGGCAGGTTGGTTTGTATGAGGGTCTGGGCTGTGTCCACAATTCTCCACAATTTCTTGTGGTCTTTAATGGAGCTGTTCCCAAATCATGCTGTGATGCATCCCGATAAAATGCTTTCTGTGCGCATCTGTAGAAGGTGGTAAGCATTGTTAAGGACATGCCGAACGTCCTAAGGTGTCTAAGGAAGTAGAGGTATTAGTGTCCTTTCTTGGCCATTGCTTCGATATGGCTAGTCCTGAACAAGTTACTGGTAATATTTACTCCAAGGAATTTGAGGCTTTCAACTTCCTCTACTTTGACAACTTCTAACCTGCTAGGTTTGCTAACCTGCTAACCAGTGCGTAGTTTGATTCGAGGAAAATGTTTCATTTTCTGAAGAGCTTTGATGGACTTCAAGTTGGTGCAATCTCTACAGAACATCCCCCTATATGATGGATGGAAGGAAAGTTGTTTATGAAGTAGCTGAAGATATTTAAACCTAGGATACATCCCTGACAAACTCCAGTTTAACGAATTGGTCAGCAACAACCACTTTGAGCAAAGTGTGAAGGGCCTGTCCCACCAGCATGAGATTGCATGCGTCTAGCGCGACCAAACGTGGTGGCTTGAGGCGTACGGCCTCGCGTGGCCGGTCCCACTTCCAACCGCGGAGGCATGTGGAGTTGTGCGGGGTGGTCCCGCCATCATACTCACCAATCAGCTGGGCAGGAGGCGGGTCGACTGAATTTGGACGTCACACGGCGTCGGGCGGTTTACGTCCTCGCGCAACGGCACGCCGGGGGTTGACGTCATCGCGCAACGGCACGCCGGGCATTGACGTCATCGCGCAATGCCACTCGCTAGGCGTACGCTGTCAAGAGGCTGCGTATGGCGTTGAGAAGCTGCGTACGGCCTCATTGCGGCTGCGGGCCGACTGGCCGTTGTCGCGCGGAATTTTTGGACAGTGTCAGTTTTTCGGAGCCCCGCGCGATGTCGGGACCAGCCCCGCACAACTCCATACGGCTCCGGCAATCAAAGTGGGACTGGCCCCGCGAGGCCGTACGGCTCAAGCGACCATGTTAGGTCGCACTAGCCACATGCAGTTGCATGCTGGTGGGACTGGCCCTTGACTCTTATCAGTGGAGCATTTAACTCTTGATGCTGAGTGACTTCTGTTGCACAAAGTCTCCTTGATGCCATATTTGGTCAAATGTAATATGCGTTTAGATCACGCTGCAAAGTGGGCTGAGACTGATTGGTTGAGACAGAATCAAAAGTGAGCTTTGGTGAGCAATTTATTGGCAAGTTCCACACAATGACATAACATGGCGTGACTTGCTGATGATTAAAAGTATAAGTCTTGGCTAGTAGTTAATTGGATTGAATTTGGCCTGTCACAAGGCGTACATTAGCAATTTTCCACATTGCCAGAAATATATCAATATTATAATTCTTAGTGTAACATCTTGTTCAGCAATGCATTCTGTTCTGAAGAGCAATTCTTCACCAATACAGCCAGAATACTGTGCTTCCAATTGCTGCTGCAATATCAAGTACTCTCAGCAATTCCTTTGTGACATTGAATGAAGAAGGTTGTAGAGCGAAATAAAAGATTAACCCTTGTTTCTGTGGAAAGCATCTTGTCCGGAAACATCACGATTTGGTTTGGGAACTGCTCTGCCCAGGACAAGAAGGCTCTGCAGAGAGTAGTGCGTTCGGCCGAACGCACTATGGGAACTACACTCGCCCCCCTGCAGGAACTATACATCAGAAGGTGCAACTCCAGAGCCAACTAGATCATGGGAGACCCCTTCCACCCCAGCAACGGACTGTTCCAGCTGTTACGGTCAGGCAAACGCCTCCGTTGCCATGCTGTGAAAACGGAGAGGATGAGAAAGAGTTTCTTCCCAGAGGCCATTAGGACTGTAAAGTCCTATCCCTCCAGGGACTAACTTTACTGTACCTTTTTACTATTGTGTCTTTTTAAAATTGCTGGGGTTTTTTTATTTTTTTCCTCCCACAAATATGAAATATGTGAATATGTGTTTCTGTTCCATTCTGTTTTGTAATTGTTTTGCACAATCCGCAAGCATTGCCACTTTTCATTTCACTGCACATCTCGTATATGTATGTGACGAATAAACTTGACTTTGACTTTGACTGGCGAAAGAGATTGAAAATGGTTCAATTTTGCATTTGGATTGTGCATGCTGGCCCACTGCTGACAATACAGTTCTTATAGAAACAAGGAACTGCACACGCTGGATTACAAAAAAAGATGCAAAGTGCTGGAGTAGCTTAGCAGGTCAGACTAAGAGGGGGAGTCAACGAGAACATGGATGGGTGACGTTTCGAGTCAGGATCCTTCTTCAGACTCTTAATTTTTTTTTAAAGTCCTCAACAGAGGCTTGACCTTTATTTCCTTCATCCCACACCTCATTGAGTTCCAGGCTCGGCATGATGTAGAGCTCTTCCGTCGCCTCCACCTCTGGGCCATTTTCTATAGTGAGTCCTCACCTCCCAGTGACGACCCCTTCTGTCCGCAACATTCATCTTCCTCGTTGACTCCCCCTGCTGGCCTTCTACCCTCTCTGGAATTATTAAGAGACTGAGGAAGGGTCCCGACCCGAAGCGACACTTATCCATGTTCTCCAGGAAAACTGCCTGACCCACTGAGTCACGCCAGCACTTTGTGTCTTTTTTAGATGTTCTAGTAGTTGCTTTCCCCCACAGGCTTTTTACTTGTTCACTATCATTCAGTTAGTTGTGAGAGGATAAGAGGTTTGTTTTTATTTTAAATCTTATTTATTAATCATTGGATAGGTGAGCATTTAGTTGTCCTCAGAAGCGATGCTGAGCCAGCTAAACTGACCTGGTGAAGCTGCTTCCAGACTACTATTGGGTAGGCAGTTCCTGGATTTAAATCCAACAGCAGATAAGCAGTGACGCTTCCAAGGAAAGATAGTATGTATCCTGGAGGGGGAAAAGCAGGTAGTGGTGTGCAAAAAAAAAACACTTTTTGAACAAAGAGCAGTACAGCACAAGAACTTGCCCTTTGGCCCATAATGTCTGCCTTATGCCTATCTAAAGGCCTATTAAACGACCCGATTGCATCTGCGTCCACTACCACCCCGGCAGCGTGTTCCAGGCACCCACCACTCTGTGTATATTCAAAGAAATTGCCCCGCAGTCTCTTTTAAACCTAGCAGCTGCGTTTTCTAATGGTTCACATTTTGACTTGTAGTGGGGGAGGGGGGGAGTTTCTGACTGTCTATCCAATGTATGCCATTCAAAATTTTATGTACTATATTCAGGTCTCCCCTCGACCTCCGACATCCCAGAAAACAATCCCAAGTTTGTCCAACCACTCTTTATAGCTAATACTCCCTAATGCAGGCTATATGACTTCCTAACTCTTATCGTAGAAGTCTCGACTGATGAAGGCAAGCATACCATATACCTACTTAACCAATGTATTGTGTTACCACTGTATCCACCCGTGTTGTTTCCAAGTTGGACCACAAAATTCTACTGTACATTAATGTTGAAACTTTCTACTTGCATTCGACCTCCCAAAGTGCAACACATCATTCTTGCTCGGATGGGTCAGGGCTCTTTGGTCATAATGCCATTGAAAGTTATGGGTAAGTGACTGTGTAGCACAACAGATATCTGGCAACCACTCAATGCAACGTATCTTTTTGCTTTGGAAGGTATTGCAACTTTTCAAGTCTTTACACAGAACGAGGCAAGATGTGTTCAGAGGTGATAATCAGGCACTAGAAGGTAAGCTGAATTATTATTGAGTTGTGTAAATGTTATTCTTTGAATATAGGGATAATAAAATTAATCATTTTGTCAGCACCTGCTACAAGTAACAATTTCTTCACACTGGAAATAAAAAAATAAAACTTATTTAGAAATTACTACAGTTACATTGCCTTCCAAAGCTGTGCCTTTTTTTAGTTTAGTTTAGTTTAGACATACAGCGTGGAAACAGGTACTTTGGCTCACCGGTACGCGCCAGCCAGTGATCCCCGCACATTCACACCATCCTACACCCACTAGGAACAATTCTTACATTTACCAAGCCAATTAACTTACAAATCTTCCCCATTGCAATGAAATGTGAGATGGATAATAGTTAGTATGCAGCTTATGAACTTTTTTTTATTCTGCTAAGTTTCCAGCTGTCAAGGTTGAAAAAAAAAATGGTTGATTTATTTCTCCAACTAAAAATCATTTATTTCCATCCCTCCCCTGTGTTTCCTGCCGAGTCCCAAGTTCAGCTATGACTCTGACCAACTATAAAGTACTAGACCAGGTGCGGACCCGTTGGGCCCCGTCACCCAAGGCTGAATATTCCACCACTGACCCATAGCCCCCAACTGCGCATGCGCGGCTGACGGGTTCCCGTTGTGATGCCAGAGATTCCCGTTATGACACGAGTCACGGCAACCCTCCATCAAATGCGCCTCGACATCCCTCTTTCTACCCCTATCCTCCTCCATTCCCCCTCATCCCCCAACACTCCCTCCCCCTCCTCATCACCCTCCCTCTTCTTTCCCCCTCCTCCTCCCATCCCCCACTACCTCCATCATCTCTCCATCCCTCCTTTCCCCTACCCTCAGTCACTCACTCCATAACCCCTCTCCCCACCCTACCTCACTACACCCCTCCTCTACCTCTATCTCCCAGCTCCCCCACTCCTCACCTCCCCCCTATCCCACCCCCTCACAATGAAAGTCACAATTTTTGTTTTGTAAATGAAACCTCCCCCAAGAATTTGATTAAAACTGAGGGGTTTTTTTAAATCGCGATTAAAAAAAAAATGTAAATGAGTATCGGGATCCCATTGTGACGTCATTCGCTACTAACGGGCAGTGCAAGTGGAAAAGTGATTGTTTTGTAAAAGTGGTTTTTGTAAAGTTTAAAATGTGAATAACTTGTAAAATATAACATCAATCTGAACAAAACTTGCCACAGCACACCACAGGACAATAGTGAGTAAGGTGTACCAAAAATAGTGCTATCGTGTACTGTTTTGGTGTAGTTTCAAAGGTATGTAAGGTAAGTCTTTCCTGATTGACAACGTGTTTTAATATTCCTGTTGAAATGTGCATCTTCATTCAGATATTTACTCTTTATATATAGGATGTAAAACTGCTAAAAACAGGAATTACAGTCTGAACTTGGCATATTAGCTCTGATTTTGGAAAGACCTAAAGATTTAAAAAAAAAAAAAAATGGATGCTTATGATCAATCTCTTCCTTGATAGGTGACCAGTTAATTGGCTATGAACCAAGAGATGATTTTAGCAATTAGGGTTGGATTTCACTACTTGCTTTTTGGTGAAAAACAATACAAGATTCAAAAGGTAGACAAAAATGCTTGAGAAACTCAGGGAGTGATGCAGCATCTATGGAGCAAAGGAATAAGTGATGTTTCGGGTCAAAACCCTTCTTCAGAAACGTCACCTATTCCTTCGCTCCATAGATGCTGCCTCACCTGCTGAGTTTCTCCAGCATTTTTGTCTACCTTCGATTTTTCTAGCATCTGCAGTTCTTTCATATACAAGATTCAGAGATTTCCAAATGTTTTTGGCAGTTATATCAGATGGACTTCATTTTCAGGTATCATCATTGTGCACACAGAATATTGAATTGGGTACTCTCAAGTACTCTTTGAATCTCTGTGGAATATAGACGCCGTGGAGGCATTGTATGGAATTATGTAACTGGTTTGGACGGATGGTGGAATGGGAGAGGTGGAGTGTCTATTTGTGAATAGACACAACACCTAATCGATTCCCTCCATAGATGCCGCCTAGCATGCTGAGTTCCTCCAGTACTCTGTGTTTTTTATTTAACTCTGAAATTGAAGATAGACACAAAATGCTGTAGTAACTCAGCGGGACAGGCAGCGACTCTGGAGAGAAGGAATAGGTGACGTTTCGGGTTGAGACCCTTCTTCAAACTGAACTGAACTCTCGTCGGTGAGAGTACTTGTGATGGTCTGAAGAAGGGTATCTACCCAAAACGTCACCCATTCCTTCTATCCAGAGATGCTGCCTGTCCCGCTGAGTTACTCCAGCTTTTTGTTCTTCTTCAATAGGAAGGAACTGCAGAAATGCCAAATAATTCCGGGAATAATGGAGAGGGAGAGAGAGCTTTAGAAATTGTGTGCAATTTGTTGGCCATGAAATAATTACTGTAACACAACGTTTTTTAAGTGAATATTGCACTGAAACCAGCTTTGTGCCCTGTTTTGTAGCTGCAAGACTGAAGATTAATTCTGAATTCCGGAGCCACGTTACTGAATCATCTCCGGAGCAAATAACCAAGGTCTATTCAGTGCGGTAATAATTACAAATGATTGCTCTTCTAAGAGTGTTTGGTTTTCATATACAACGAGTATGAACCAGAACAAAGAATTCCTTGTTGAAGTTTCACAGGCACATTTGATCCAATAATAACAACAATAAATGTATGATTAATTATCAATTATTCTAACTAAATCAAAATAGATAGTAAAAAAACAAAGTATATAGAGCAATGATAGTAGTGCAAAGTTTGCAGTGGTTCGATGGGGATGAGGTAGGATTGTGGTTAAGGTTATGCAGGGTAGTTCAGGAGCCTGATGGTTGATGGGAAGAAGCTGTTCTTAAACCTGGAGGTGATGGTTCTCGTGCTTCGGTATCGCAGTGACAAGAGTGTGTAGCCATGGTATTGATGATGTTAGCTGATTTGAGGCAGTGATTCCCAAAGATCCCTTTGATGGTGGGGATGGGCCGGGGAATCAACCACTTTCTGCAGCCTCCTTCGTTCTTGAGAGATTGAATTACCTGTCTAGACCGTAATGCATTTTATCAATTAAGTGTGTGTGTGTGTGTCTAACTCGGAGAGTTTAACTTCACTGGTGAGGCATACATGAATGGAAGACACGATAGAGCAGCAGTTAGTGCTGCTGTCTCGCAGCACCTGTGACCCAGGTTCAGTCCTGACCTTGGATGCTGTTTTGTGGGGTTAACCATTGTCATTGGAACCGTGTACATCTCCACCATGTTCTCTGGTTTCCTCGCACATGACAAAGATGTGTAAGTTAAATGGATTTGGGAAATTGACTTTCATGTAGGGAGGAGGGAGAAGAGTTGATGGCCGCTTGCAAGAAAACATGTTACTGGGAAATAAGTGGGGGAAAGGGACTGATGGGATTGCTCAGTGCCAGCATTGACTTGATGGGCTGAATGACTTCCTGCCTTATGGGTAAAGGAACATAGAAATGTGAGATTGTTTTCATAACAGTTACAAAGTTAGATTTGGAAGATGAGGAAAAACATTAGTTTTGGTTTATTATTGTCACATGTACTAAGATGCAGTGCAAAGCTTTGTTTGGTCTACACGAGTACAGTCAAACCACATACAAATATAACAATAGTGCAAAGAGAAAAATACCAGAGTGCAAAATATAATGTTACAGTGTTAGAGAAAAATTGCACGGTCTGCATTGAGTTGGGTTGGAAGATCGGGACTACCCCCTAACCTGTGGGAGAACCGTTCTGAAGTCCGATAACAAAGGAGAAGCAGCTGTTCCTGAATCTGGTCGTGTAAGTACTTTCAAGCTTTTATACAATACAATACAATTTTATTTGTCATTTGAACCTCATAGAGGTTCAAATGAAATGTTGTTTCTGCAGTCATACACACAAGAAAAAGACCCAAGACACAACACAATTTACACAAACATCCATCACAGCGCATCTCCTCCTCGCTGTGATGGAAGGCAAAAACTTATCTCTCCCCTGCACTCCCCATTCCCCTCCCGATGTCAGAGTCAAAGCCCCCGGCGGGCGATGGTAATTGTCCCGTGGCCATTAACGCCGCGCCGGGTGATGCAAGGTCGCGCTCCGGGTCTTGTTGTTGGAGCCCCCGGCGTGCGCTAGAAAAGTCCCGCAGCCATTCAAAGCCACGCCGGGCGATGGTAAGTGTCCCCGCTCCAGGTACTCTTCGACCCCGCAACTCGGGCAGGAGAAGTCGCCGTTGCGGAAGCCCCGAAAAGTGGTCTCCCAGCAGGGACCCGCGGGCTCCCGGTGTTTCTGTCCACCAGACCTGCGGTTGGAGCCTCCGAATCTCCGGGGGTCGGGTCGCAGCCGAGCGCCACCACCGCTCCACCCGCTCCGAACTCGGCCAGCTCCGCGATGGTGGGTAAGTCCGCAGCTCCGCGACTGGAGCCCTAGGTCGTTCCGGTTGGAGGCCGCTCCACGTTGCTCAGCCCCAACGACAATGGAGACCCGACAGGGAAAAGGTCGGGTTCTCCGTGCAGGGGAAAGATTTTAAAAGTTTCCCCACCCCCCGCCCCCCACACACACATATACCCCGTCAAAAAAAAAAAACTACATTGAAACGAGACAAAAAATAATAAAAAGACAGACGGACTGCAGAGGCCGCTGCGACGTGAGTTACGCCGCCCACCGGAAACCTACAACCTTTTGTATCTTTGGCTCAACAGGAGAGGAGAAATGAGAGCGACTAGGGTGAAAAAGTCCTTGATTGTGTTCGCTGGTTTGCCAAGGCAGCTTGAAGTGTAGATGGAATCAATAGTGGGAAGGCTGGTCTTTGTGATGGACTGGACTATATTCACAACTCCCTGCAGTTTCTTGCGGTGTTGGGCATCATGTTGCCAAATTAAGCTTTGATGCGTCCTGATATAATGCTTCTATGATGCATCCGTAGAAGTTGGTGAGAGCCATTGGAGACATGCTGAACTTCCTTAGATTGCTGCGGTATTACCAGCAGAAGAATCAATAACTATAGGAGATGGATAGAATATTTTCTCCATTCAAGATGGTGGATACAGGAAAAGGAAGGTACTGGTACACGGGCTAGGGTCTTAACTCCTGTGCCCTCAGAAACCCTATTGGGGGTTTGAGAACAGCTGGGGCTCAGAAGCTGAACGATGGCCATCGGGTGCGCAATCGCATATCACTGTGTCCGGATCGATATGTTGGTGGAGTGGGCCGCAGGAGGCCCTGCATAACCTGGGGCTCGAGTGGATCAGGCACAACTCCGAGGTGGAGTGCGTGAATCGGACACGGCCTCCGCCTGCACGGAGCAGCAGAGCAGTGGTGGAGGATATCAGCAACATCCCCTTTCCAGGCCAATCCCTGCAACTCCAACCCAGTGCTGCTGCCTGCACAACAGGCCTTTATGGCCAAGTTAAAACACTACATATTTAACAACTTTAGACCCGAGTAATACAAAGTGGCACCGGAAATTCAGCAACGATTGACAGCGTACTGTCTCAGTCTAATCTAATATTCCTACACTCTTGTACTGAAGTGTGATTGTGCTTATGTAGTACATTTTTTATTGAATTATTATATGCAAAAAAGGAATTCCGCTACCTCGGTACATATGATAAAGTACCATTGAATTGAACCATCGATTGGCTGAAAATCGCGACAATGATGAAGGAAATGGAATGGGGATTAATGGATAAAGACTGGTATAATTAAAAGTAGATTGCTCTGTGCTGTGAAATTGTGCGGGTCATGCATATCATTTTTCTTCACTTCTGGAGAAATCCATTTAAAACAATTACTTGCAGCATTCTGCTGCCTTTGCAACCATATGAGATTCTAACACTTCCTCCACAGTTCCAATCCCACCGCATTGGCTGGAGGTCTGTATGTGTTACATGGTCTCTGTTTTTAGCTTTAAACAAATTATTGATGTGTTTAATGTTGTTTTATTCACAGTTACTTAAATTAGGGTCAGATGTAGAGGTTACTCTTCGGAAGACTGTAATCCAGGGAGTTCACACGAACCATAATACCATTTGTAAGTAAAACTCTTACCTTATTGTATATGTTGAAATAAATGAACAATCTGGTTCGTAACACAGTGTTTGCATGTTTTTGTTTTCTCTGTCTTGCTCATATTGGAACCAAACATACAATGGAATAATTTAGAAATGTACTTTAATTATTCTCTCAAATTTTGTAGGGTGACACAGTGATGCCACAAATAGACTAAAGAAAGCGTGAAAGGGGAGACTAGAAATGTTTTTTCTTTAATAGTTACTGGAACATGAATGTCCTATCTGAATATGTTGAAAGAAAGACCAAAATGAACTTTATATAAAAGTAGAGCATTGAAACCATGTCCTGGGCCTTTTGGTGGGCAGGGCAAGTTGTGCAGTGGATACAGAGGCACTTTGAGGGATAAAGCAAGTTAATTGAATCGGTGAGGACATGGCAAATGTGATGCAATGTGGAAAAATGTGAAGTCATCCATTGTGGCAGATAAAAATAAAGGCAGAGATTATTCTGGAATGGTTTGAGATGGAAAATTGTTGCTATTCAGAGGGACCTGAATATTCTACCCCTACTCACTGAAAGGTCCAGGATATGGTTTCAACACTCTTACAATTTTTATTTTGCCTTCCAATACACTTCAGATATGACATTCCATATTCTAGTAACCTGTTTTATTTAATTCTCATCTTCATTCTCTCTCAGTCTAAATTTCTCCCATTTAACTACTCGTGCAAATAGTTTTTCTGAGCACCATATTTTAATCATCTCAGTCGTGTTGTAATCGAAAGAAGCCCAGTTTCTGTGGTGTGTTCTCATTATTAAAGCTCAGTATCCCTGGTAACAATCTCACCTGTACTGTCTAGACTGTAAGTAATCATGGCATTCACACATAGAGATCACCAGCCTACAGCCTTTCACTGAAAAGCATAGTCAGGGCTCTCGCTTAACTTTTTTTCCCTGTTGCCAGCCGGGCAACCTTGGCAGCTTTTTAGGTTGCCAAATGACAGTTTAGGTGGTCATTTAAGATGGCTTGCATGACGCGTGCTCGGACGAAGTGCGTAGTTACCAAGTCGGAATTATGCATTCACATATTATTTCTGCTTCAAATAAAGTCACAAACTAACATATTCACCAATCAAGACATATATACCACAATGACGCAGCAAAATTTAATATACGGTATCTCAACTCTTTTTACACATTGCAATTAATGCAATTTTTATTATTTCTTTCCACTTCCAAACAAAAATGTGGTTGGATTATTCAGCGTATGATCAACCTGTGTCAATAAATCCTGGACCTTGATAACATATATGCTTAACCATGCACACTACAAGCATGTTTTCTGTGAAGGACCGAACATTATCATGACATGGCCATAGCATGGGTCGTTATTGCTATCGGTACAGAGAGAGGAAGGGGCAGAGGAGGTGGGAAGGAAGGCCAACGCTCCTCGGACAACACATGTCAGGCACATAAATCGCAACCAAAATATAGAGGGGACCGCGGACAGAATATCTTAGCGGTCGCGCGCGCATGCGCACACACACACACACGTGAGGCTTCTGTGAACGGTAATTTCAGCTCAATCCAGCGCTAAATGCAGCTCAACTACCTGTCTCGCCTACAGCCCCGTCTCAATCCAGACAGGGCTGTTGGTTAACCTGGCGGGACAGGCAGAATGAGCTGGGTTTTGCGCTGGCTGTGGGCCTGGGGGCACCGCGCCCATCTGACTCCCGACGCCTCTGGCTACCCCTGGGCATGTGAAGGCTCTCGGGTGGGTGGGGGGGATGGTCCAGTGACGGTTCGGCAGCGATTGCAGCGCCAGAGAGCCGGGATCGATCCTGGCTGCGGTGCAGGGCTGCCAAGCGTGTTTTGGCTCGTCTCCCTCCTCCAATCACCCCCCCCCCCCACCCCTACTCTACTTCCGCCTCTGACCGCCACCTCCCTCCTCCAAAGGTTTGTTTTGAAAGAGCCGTTGGCGGAGTGGCAGCAGCGGCCGTTATCAGGCCGGGCGTGGTGCGGGAGGAGGAGATGGAGCCGTCGCCGCTGCTGCTGTGCGGGGCCCGTCATTCGCTCCGACCTTCCGTAACGCCACACTTTCCCACAACCGTCGCCGACACAAAACGTCACGTTCCTTTTCTCCAGAGATGCTGCCGGACCCGCGGAGTTACTCCAGTTTTTTGTGTCTATCTTCGGTATAAACCAAGTTGCCAAGCCGGGCAAAATGACTCGGTGTTTAGGTTGCCTGGCGGCACTTTGAGTGGTCATTGGCACCCGGGCAACCGTTAATTTCGAGCCCTGATAGTGTGGTTGGCTGGCCTCTGACCTGATTATAAAATATGCAACCTTAATTCCATTTTAATGGCATTGGTCATTTTTATCACTTAAAAAAACACCACATAAAATGGCTTCTACAAATACTTTTACATACATTGAACAGCTCTGACATGTTTCCAGTGCAGCAAATGATGCTAACTCAAATTAGTTGTTTTGTGGGGAACTAAGGAATTGTAAGGGTAAAAAGACCCTAATGGGACTAATCTACAGGCCCCTAAACAGTAGCCTGGACATAGGGCGCAAGTTGAATCAGGAGTTAGAATAGGCATGTAGCAAAAGTAATGCTGTGGTTGTTATGGGAGATTTCAACATGCAGGTAGACTGGGAAAATCAGGTTGGTACTGGACACCAAGAAAGAGACTTTGTAGAGTGCCTTTGTGATGGATTCTTAGAACAGCTTGTATTGGAGCCTACCAGGGAGAAGGCAATTCTGGATTTAGTGTTATGAAATGAACCGGATTTGATAAAGGAACTTGAGGTTAATGAGCCATTACGAGGCAGTGACCATAACGTGGTCAGGTTTAATCTACAATTGGAGAGGGAGAAGGGTAGATCGGAGGTGTCAGTGTTGCAGTTGAATAAAGGGGACTATGGGGCCATGAGGGAGGAGCTGGCCAAAGTTGACTGGAAAGGTACACTAGCAGGGATGACAGTGGAACAAAAATGGCAGGTATTTATAGGAATAATACAGAAGGTGCAGGATCAGTTAATTCCTAGGAGGAAGAAAGATTCCAAGGGGAGCCATGGCTGACAAGGGACGTCAGGGACAGTATAAAAATTAAAGCGAAGAAGTACAACGTAGCAAAGATGAGCGGGAGGCAAGAGGATTGGGTAATGTTTAACGAACAACAGAAGCTAAAGAAAAAGACAATACGGGAAGAAAAGATGAGGTAAACATAGAAACATAGAAAATAGATGCAGGAGTAGGCCATTCGGCCCTTCGAGCCTGCACCGCCATTCAATATGATCATGGCTGATCATCCAACTCAGTATCCTGTACCTGCCTTCTCTCCATACCCACTGATCCCTTTAGCCACAAGGGCTACATCCAACTCCCAGAGGTACGAAGGTAAGCTAGCCAAGAATATAAAGCAGGATAGTAAAAGCTTCTTTCGGTATGTGAAGAGGAAAAAATTAGTTAAGACCAAAGTTGGACCCTTGAAGACCGAATAAGGTGAATTTATTATGGGGAACAAGGAAATGGCAGATGAGTTGATCAGGTACTTTGGATCTGTCTTCACTAAGGAGGACACAAACAATCTTCCTGATATAGTAGTTGCCAGAGGATCTGGGGTGACGGAGGAACTGAAGGAAATCCACATTAGGCAGGAAATGGTGTTGAATAGACTGATGGGTCTGAAGACTGATAAATCCCCAGAGCCTGATGGTCTGCATCCCAGGGTACTTAAGGAAGTGGCTCTAGAAATCGTGGATGCATTGGTGATAATTTTCCAATGTTCTATAGATTCAGGATCAGTTCCTGTGGATTGGAGGGTAGCTAATGTTATCCCACTTTTTAAGAAAGGCGGGAGAGAGAAAACGGAATTATAGACAAGTTAGTCTGACATCGGTGGTGGGGAAGATGCTGGCGTCAATTATAAAAGAAGAGATAGCCTCACATTTGGATAGCAGTAACAGGATCGGTCCAAGTCAGCATGGATTTACGAAGGGGAAATCATGCTTGACTAATCTTCTGGAATTTTTTGAAGATGTAACTAGGGAAATGGATAAGAGAGAGCCTGTGGATGTAGTGTACCTGGACTTTCAGAAAGCATTTGATAAGGTCCCACATAGGAGATTAGTGTGCAAAATTAGGGCACATGGTTTTGGGGGTAGAGTGCTGACATGGATAGAGAAGTGGTTGGCAGACAGGAAACAAAGAGTAGGGATTAACGGGTCCCTTTCAGAATGGCAGGCAGTGACTAGTGGGGTACCGCAAGGCTCGGCGCTGGGACCGCAGCTATTTACAATATACATCAATGATTTGGATGAAGGGATTCAAAGTAACATTAGCAAATTTGCAGATGACACAAAGCTGGGTGGCAGTGTGAACTGTGAGGAGGATGCTATGAGAATGCAGGGTGACTTGGACAGGTTGGGGGAGTGGGCAGATGCATGGCAGATGAAGTTTAATGCAGATAAATGTGAGGTTATCCACTTTGGTAGCAAAAACAGGAAGGCAGATTACTATCTAAATGACGTCAAGTTGGGAAAAGGGGAAGTACAATGGGATCTGGTGGTCCTTGTACATCAGTCTATGACAGTAACCAAGCAGGTACAGCAGGCAGTGAAGAAAGCGAATGGCATGTTGGCCTTTATAACAAGAGGAATCAAATATAGGAGCAAAGAGGTCCTTCTGCAGTTGTACAGAGCCCTAGTGGGACCACACCTGGAGTATTGTGTGCAGTTTTGGTCCCCTAATTTGAGGAAGGACATTCTTGCTATTGAGGGAGTGCAGTGTAGGTTTACAAGGTTAATTCCCGGGATGGCGGGACTGTCATATGCCGACAGAATGGAGCAGCTGGGCTTGTACACTCTGGAGTTTAGAAGGATGAGAGGATATCTCATTGAAACATATAAGAGTGTTCAGGGCTTGGACACACTAGAGGCAGGAAACATGTTCCCGATGATGGGGGAGTCCAGAACCAGGGGCCACAGTTTAAGAAAGTAAGCCATTTGAGGGAGTGCAGCGTAGGTTTACAAGGTTAATTCTAGGGATGGCGGGACTGTCATCTGCTGAGAGAATACACATAGAAAATAGGTGCAGGAGTAGGCCATTCGACCCTTCGAGCCTGCACCACCATTCAATATGATCATGGCTGATCATCCAACTCAGTATCCCGTACCTGCCTTCTCTCCATACCCCCTGATCCCCTTAGCCACAAGGGCCACATCTAACTCCCTCTTAAATATAGCCAATGAACTGGCCTGAACTACCTTCTGTGGCAGAGAATTCCAGAGATTCACCACTCTTTGTGAAAAATGTTTTTCTCATCGCGGTCCTAAAAGACTTCCCCCTTATCCTTAAACTGTGATCCCTTGTTCTGGACTTCCCCAACATCGGGAACAATCTTCCTGCATCTAGCCTGTCCAACCCCTTAAGAATTTTGTATGTTTCTATAAGATCCCCCCTCAATCTTCTAAATTCTAGCGAGTACAAGCCGAGTCTATCCAGTCTTTCTTCATATGAAAGTTCTGACATCCCAGGAATCAGTCTGGTGTATATATTTCCTCAGATTAGGAGACCAAAACTGTACGCAATACTCCAGGTGTGGTCTCACCAAGACCCTGTACAACTGCAGTAGAATCTCCCTGCTCCTATATTCAAATCCTTTTGCTATGAATGCTAACATACCAGTCGCTTTCTTCACTGCATGTGCACCTGCATGCCTACTTTCAATGACTGGTGTACCATGACACCCAGGTCTCGTTGCATCTCCCCTTTTCCTAATCAGCTACTATTCAGATAATAGTCTACTTTCCTGTTTTTGCCACCAAAGTGGATAACCTCACATTTATCCACATTATACTGCACCTGCCATGCATTTGCCCACTCACCCAACCTATCCAAGTCACCTTGCAGCCTCCTAGCATCCTCCTCACAGCTAACACTGCCCCCCAGCTTCGTGCTGGAATGGAGCAGCTGGGCTTGTACTCTCTGAAGTTTAGAAAGATGAGAGGGGATCTCATTGAAACATATAAGATTGTTAAGGGTTTGGACACGCTAAAGGCAAGAAACATGTTCCCGATGTTGGGGGAGTCCAGAACCAGGGTCCACAGTTTAAGAATAAGGAGTAAGCCATTTAGAACGGAGACGAGGAAACACTTTTTCTCACAGAGAGTGGTGAGTCTGTGGAATTCTCTGTCTCAGCAGGCGGTGGAGGCAGGTTCTCTGGATGCTTACAAGAGAGAGCTAGATAGGGCTCTTAAAAATAGCGGAGTCGGGATATGGGGAGAAGGCAGGAACGAATGGCCTACTCCTGCACCTATTGTCTATTGTGGGACATTTTAATAACCTAGACTCTATTGACGGAATGATGGAATGTAAGTGTGCATGACCAAATTAGACTGGATATCATGGTAATAATTAGGAACAGCAACCTCTTTCTCTACTCCACCACAAGGTGCACTGTTTGCAGGCTTCCCCGGCATCATTTCTTAAATTAGTATTGACAAGAATTCCAACAAGTTACAAACTTTTCTCACAAGGTTTTCTGGCAATGAGTGCCTATTGCACAAGTTTTTCATATTTCCATAGCCATATATCTTGCTTATCAAACCTTCTGTCTTGAATTTTATGTATATGGATTGTGGTTCTGCTAATAAATATTTGAATGTTAAAAAGAGTTTAAACTTTTCTTAATTTTTTGATATTTCAGCTCCAATATATACATTATATTTCAAACTGGCCTAGATCCTCCCATTATAATATCTATGGGGTGTTGGTGTTACAGTCACAGAATTTTGGATACAAGTTGTAATAATTTTTGTAAAATGATGTTTGTGTGAAGCCCTAAGAATAAATGATATAACTATCAATAGAGAGAAATATAAGAGTTAGAAGATGTATAGTTCATAGTTTATAAATTATTGGGCTGATTGTGCTTTGTTTCCCCTGAGAAGTGGTGGAGAACAGCACCGTGTTGTCCTGGTCATGACTTCCACTCGTATGCATTGAAGCATATAAGGCGGGAAACGCCAGGGGTCAGATGCTTGCACATCCACTCTCTGATGCAGTGCCAAACTCCCTGAGCCTAGTGAAGGAGTGAGTACATATGCTCCAAACCAAAGGGTGAATACGCAATATCTAGCCTTTCAGCATTATGCTAACCTTCAACAAGGCCCCATTCATTTGAATGGAGAAGGGGGGGGGGTTACTGACCTAAATGGAAAATATATATGGAGACAGGTAGTTGAGTTTCTTTACCCAACCAGTTTTTATATTTATATTGGTGAAATATTTTAAATTCATTTATATATTTCATTTATTTTAATTTAAATGTCTGTTAGTTGTTCAGAAACATTTGTGAAGTTTCTGGAGCATGTGCAGTCAAATGCCCATCTGAGGTACGAGGCAAAGCGTCTGGATCTGCCTCCTGAGGCCTAGTTGCTGTTTATGAGCTGCTCTACTACATGGGGCAGCTGCAGCAACATTACATGGGGCTTGATCTGTCCTGTGGCATCATGCTGTCAAGAGGATTCAGCAGAGGCAAGTGGAAGACATGGGCTTGGACCAGTATTTTCATTACGGTTGACACTCTCTCAGAACTTGGTATTCCTTTATGTCGAGGACCATCAAATTCTTTCTCAAGGGACATCTCCATTGATACACATTTAATATCTGTATTCCACTGTATTCCTTCTTAAAAATAACATTTTTTTCTTATTTTGTTGATTACAGTGCTTAGACCCAGAGAAGATGTTCTCCTGACTAATGTGCCTTACAATGACAATCCTACAAAGAAAACTACATAGAATAAGCAATATTTCAGCGACGCTTTGAACTTGTATTGTTATTGAAATGATGTAATGTTGTCCAAATTAATCTTCTGAACTAAACGTAATCAGATGCAGTTACACGGCACCTAATTTGTTTTTACTCCGGACAAAGTAGTTATCCGTGTAGATGCCCCCGACTTTGTAAAAGTGTAGAACCACTTTTGGTGTACAATAGTTGTCCACGATTAAAAATTCCCAACTTTTGGAAGTTCCTCAATGTGTGAAATATGATGTAAAATTACAGTGTTACATTTTTGGGAATGTTTTCTATCCTTAACCACTAAAGGAATTAAATGTTTTTGATTCAGTAAGCTCAACTGAACAGCAGTCTAATTGTTAAGAGACCATGTGCTAACTTGTAGAAATATTACTGAATTGAAAACACAATTGAAATATTTGGATGAGAGAAATACCATTGTTCATTCAGTTTACTTTCTTCTATTCTGGTGATGGCATAATCTATTTATGGCCCATACATTGCAATTAGTTTCTATTGGTTATTCAACAAAGATGACGCAAGGCAAACATCAGCAATGGACATTTTGGGAGTGCTGGATTATCAATTCTCCCAAGCAAACCACAATTTGAAATTGCATCTCAAATTACTTCTGCTGTACCTTGCCTGTGCCTCCATCTTGTACCTCATGGTTTCCAGCTCCAATTCCCTACCTCCCAGTTCGGACCCAACCCGGACTATAGATACTGACTGGCTATCTGCTCCCATACACGGCAATTCTCCTTCCGTGCTCTGTGATCTACTCTGGCGACCTTGCATCACCCGACGTGGCTTAAATGGCCACGGGACAATTCGCCATCGCCCGCCGGGGGCTTTGACTTTGACTCTGACATCGGGGGGGGGAGTGCAGTGGAGAGAGAAGTTTTTTTGGCCTTCCATCACAGCAATGTGATGGATGTTTATGTAAAATATGTTGTGTCTTGGGTCTATTTGTTTGTAATGTATGGCTGCAGAAACGGCATTTCGTTTGGACCTCAAGGGGTCCAAATGACAATAAATTGAATTGAATTGAATTGAATTGGCTGCGATGCGCCGGCACCAGCAGGACCTCGCTTTGACTCTCCCAAAACTTTGGGCCGCACTCACCCAGACCTGCAACGGACCCCAACTCTACTTCATCCTACGGCAGATCCACGTCTTAAATAAACAATTCCTGGCCCACCTGAACTCCACCAAGGACCTTAAACTCACCCGCCTCCAGGCCGCTCCTGCCACCGACACTCCGCGACTCGACTGCCTGCAGGTCCCGGGCCCCAACACTGGCCCGCGCCGCCTGCCCGAACACCACCAGGCCGGGTCCCGTGATTCCTTGCCATGAGGAGCAGCACTCACCGCCTCCTGGACCGACCTCAGGCCCGGACCACCGAAGACGCCGCCATCGCCGACCTCCTCGTGGCCGCTGCCGCCGACCTTCACCTGCCCACTGATGACGCCGATCCTCGCTGCCTCACCGGTAATTCTGATTATCGCCCCCTCACCGATAACGTCCTCCAATTATCACCACCAAAACGGGACCGCCGAACCTCTCCGCCTCACCGGGACTGCCGAACCTCTCCGCCTCACCGGGACCGCCGAACCTCTCCGCCTCACCGGGACTGCCGAACCTCTCTGCTTCACCGGGACTGCCGAACCTCTCCGCCTCACCGGGACTGCCGAACCTCTCCGCCTCACCGGGACCGCCGGACCTCTCCGCCTCATCGGGACCGCCGAACCTCTCCGCTTCACCGGGACCGCCGGACCTCTCCGCCTCACCAGGAGCGCCGAACCTCTCCGTCTCACCGGGACCGCCGAACCTCTGCCTCACCGGGACCGCCGAACCTCTCCGCGTCACCGGGACCGCCGGACCTCTCCGCGTCACCGGGACCGCCGGACCTCTCCGCTTCACCGGGATCGCTGGACCTCTCCGCCTCACCGGGAGCGCCGAACCTCTCCGTCTCACCGGGACCGCCGAACCTCTGCCTCACCGGGACCGCCGAACCTCTCCGCGTCACCGGGACCACCGAACCTCTCCGCCTCACCGGGACCGCCAAACCTCTCCGCCTCACCGGGACCGCCGAACCTCACCGGTCATCCGCTGACCGGGACCTCCTATGCTTCGCCCACTGACCCGGACTCCACTCCACGCCATCCTCCACCATTAACTCCACCGACCCTCGCCACTCCACCGCTCTCCAGCAGGCCGCAGCCGTCGCCTTACCTAAATCCTAGGCTCAGCACCGGCCCTGAAGTCTCCACGCTGCAGACTCTGACATCACGGGGTCTGACTATGCTGGGTCCTAGTGCTCGTCCCCCTAACACAGGGGACCTCAGTGGTTATCCTATTGGGTCTTCCCCTTCCCCCTCAAACCATATGACCCCAGCTCTTCCCCACCCACACTATAGTCCTCATTCCTCCCTGACCACCCACCACCCCCTTATCAGACATCGCCTCGGCCTCCGTCCACTCACCTGCCTTCCTCCGGCCCCAACCCCCATTCTTGCCGTGTGTTCACCATCCCCTCTGACCTCCCCCTCTCGGATACCGAACGGTCTGCCTCAGCAGAGGCCTCACTTTTGTTCCCCTCCGTCCCCACCTCAATGAGTTCCGCATCCACATCAAAGCGTTCTTCCATGGGATGGAGTCCTTGCCCCCCCAGTGATGACCCCTTCTCCCGTCTCCAACGGACCCCCTCCTCTTGGACTCCCCCTCATGGCCATCTACCGGCTTAGACCCTTTTATTTTAAACTGCCTGCGGGACATCAACCGCCTCAACTTCTCCACTCCCCTTTCTCGCTCTAACCTCTCCGCCCTTGAACGTACAGCCCTCCACTCTGCAACAACCCAGACTGGGTGATCAAACCTGACAAGGGAGGTAGTCTGGCACGCTGATCTCTACAAGGCTGAGGTCACGCGCCAACTCTCAGACACCTCCTCCTACTTATCCTTGGACCATGACCCCACAGACGAGCACCAGGTCACTATCTCTAACACTATCATTGACTTCATCCCTCCCAAGCCTCCAACCTTATCATTCCCAAGCCCGATTTTACCTTCTCCCCAAAATCCAAAAACCTGACTGTCCTGGCAGACCCATTGTTTCTGCCTGTTCGTGCCCCACCGAACGTATTTCCACATACTTCGACTCCATCCTATCCCCTCTGGTTAAATCCCTCCCTACCTATGTTCAAGACACCTCACACCCTCTTCGTCTCCTCCATGACTTCTGTTTTCTAGGCCCCCATTTCCTCATCTTCACCATGGATGTCCAGTCACTCTACACCTCCATCCCCCACCAGGAGGGTCTTAAAGCCCTGTCTCTTCCTCGACCGCAGAACCAACCAATCCCCGTCTACTGATACTCTCCTCCGCCTAGGTCCTTACCCTTAACAACTTTTTGTTTGACTCCTCCCATTTCCTCCAAATCCAAGGCGTAGCTATGGGCGCGCGCTTGGGCCTTAGCTATGCCTGCCTCTTTGTAGGGTACGTTGAACAATCCTTGTTCAAGGCGTACCGTGGCCCTATCCCCGAACTCTACCTCCACTACATCGACGACTGCATTGGTGCTACCGCCTGCACCCATACAGAACTCACTGACTTCATCCATTTCACCACTAACTT
Source organism: Amblyraja radiata (assembly GCF_010909765.2). NCBI lineage: Eukaryota > Metazoa > Chordata > Chondrichthyes > Rajiformes > Rajidae > Amblyraja > Amblyraja radiata. Next base: position 47,267,872 of record NC_045958.1, on the reverse strand, counting down.
CCATCCGGCACTGAAATACACCTGGACCATTTCCGACATCTCCCTACCGTTTCTAGACCTCACTATCTCCATTGCAGATGACAGACTACTGGCCGACATCTACAACAAACCCACTGACTCCCAGGGCTATCTGGACTACACTTCTTCCCACCCTGCTTCCTGTAAGGACTCCATCCCCTATTCCCAAATCCTCAGTCTACGCCGCATGTGCACCCAGGATGAGGTGTTCCAAACCAGGGCATCGGAGATGTCCTCATTCTCTAGGGAACGGGGGTTCCCCGCTTCTACTATAGATGAGGCTCTCACCAGGGTCTCTTCTATACCCCGTAACTCAGCCCTCACTCCCCATCCCCCCCCTCCCCCCCACTTGTAACAAGGGCAGAATCCCCCTTGTCCTCACCTTCCACCCTACCAGCCATCACATACAACAAATAATCCTCCGACATTTTCACCACCTCCAATGGGATCCCACCACTGGCCACATCTTCCCATCTCTCCTTTCAGCTTTCAGCAGAGACCGCTCCCTCCGTAACTCCCTGGTCAATTCGTCCCTTCCCACCCCCTCTCCTGGCACGTTCCCTTGCAACCGCAGGAAGTGCTACACTTGTCGCTTTATCTCCCCCTTGACTCCATCCAGGGACCCAAGCAGTCTTTCCAGGTGCAGCAGAGGTTCACCTGCACCTCCTCCAACCTCATCTATTGCATCCGCTGCTCTAGGTGTCAGCTGCTCTACATCGGTGAGACTAAGCGTGGGCTTGGCGATCGCTTCGCCCAACACCTCCACTCGGTTCGCAATATCCAACCTGATCTCCCGGTGGCTCAGCACTTCAACTCCCATTCCGAATCCGACCTTTCTGTCCTGGGCCTCCTCCATGGCCAGAGTGAGGCCCACCGTAAATTGGAGAAGCAGCACCTCATATTTTGCTTGGGTAGTTTACACCCCAGCGGTATGAACATTGACCTCCAATTTCAGGTAGTCCCTGGGTTCTCCTTCCTTCCCCCTGCCCTGCTCTCCTACAGCCCACTGTCTTCGCCTCTTCCTTTCTTCCCGCCCCACCCCCACATCAGTCTGAAGAAGGGTCTCGACCCTAAACGTCGCCTATTTCCTTCGCTCCATAGATGCTGCCTACCTTCTGCTGTATCTACATTTTTTTTTGCAAGAATTATGCCCGATGTGTATTTGATGGATACATTGCTAAGTATTTCAACTGGAACATATTCCATAAGTTGAAGAATTGATACTTGAAGTAATGAATTTTGCAGACTGGTTTTAAATTCATTTCATTTTAATTCATTTTAAATCCTCTGGATTTAATGTTCTGGGAAAGGTAAAAAAGCTTCTCATGATCTATGTTGTGTTATAATAATTGGAATAGAAATGGTATTGACACTATATTCACTTCCCCAACTTAAACATGATAATTTATTTAATCGTTCTTCATAATTCAATTCCCTCTGCTTTTATGTGCAGCTATCTTTCCTGAGTTTAATTGCACCGATAATCTATGTTAATGGCTCACTTTCTGTTTACTTTTACTAAACAATCTGGCCACAGCCCCAAAATATTGTTGATCAGGATTGCTCCTTGCACTGGATTTCCTGCTTTCCATGCATTGCCATTTTTGTAAAGGATTTTTTTAATTGTTTAATCTAAATATGAACTAACCTCTTCCTCAGTTCATTTTTCTAGTAATGCAGTAATTTATATATTGTTCTTTGAACATGTTTCTCATCATTTATTAAATCTTGTGTTGAAAGTTGGGGTGGATCGATTCTACATGCAAGCTTAGTTGCACTATTTGGTTATTTCCTGAGCAGCTGTGAATCCCAGAAGTGGGGAGTGTAAATAAAATTGTCTCAGGAAGCTTTTGGTGTGCTGGCCTTTATAAATCAGAGCATTGAGTATAGAAGTTGGGTTGTAATGTTAAAATTGTACAAGGCATTAGTGAGGCCAATTCTGGAGTATGGTGTACAATTTTGGTAGCCAAATTATAGGAAAGATGTCAAAATAGAGAGAGTACAGAGGAGATTTACTAGAATGTTGCCTGGGTTTCAGCACCTAAGTTACAGAGAAAGGTTGAACAAGATAGGTCTTTATTCTTTGGAGCACAGAAGGTTAAGGGGGGGACTTGATAGAGGTCTTTAAAATTATGAGAGGGATAGACAGAGTTGACGTGGATATGCTTTTTCCATTGAGAGTAGGGAAGTTTCAAACAAGAGGACATGATTTGAGAATTAAGGGACAAGTTTAGAGGTAACATGAGGGGGAACTTCTTTACTCAGAGAGTGGTAGCTGTGTGGAATGAGCTTCCAGTGGAAGTGGTGGAGGCAGGTTAGATTTTATAATTTAACAATAAATTGGATAGGTATATGGACGGGAAAGGAATGGAGGGTTATGGTTTGAGTGCAGGTAGATGGGACTAGGTGAGAGTAGGTGTTCGGCACGGACTAGAAGGGCCGAGATGGCCTGTTTCCGTGCTGTAATTGTTATATGGTTATGGTTAATAATCTAAGCCTTTTTCTAGGTAATGGTAACTAAAATTGGGTCCACACTAATGAATAAACTTACACTATAATAGCCAAAGCAACCGTTTTTATTTTTTAAACAATGTTTTTCTACTTTTTATTTTTTTTAAACAATGTTTGAGACAACCAGAATTTTTCATGAAATATTTTACCTGTATTTCCATTGTTTTCATTAATTTCCATACAAATACAATAATGGGAGATTAAATGGCTTTTAATGGTGTTTTCACTTTTTGTGCTTAATGCTGACAAATATTAATTAATTATGTTGATAGGCCACTTGGCTCCTCAAGCTTGCTCTGCATTTTATGAGATCGTGGCTGCTCTGAACAGATGATACCTGCTGGAGATTTATGTTGGATTATAAATTTTATTTCAGAACTAAAATTCTGAATGTCTCCAAAATATACCTAATCAGCATCACATGCTCTAATTATGATCATGTTATAGAAAGGTGCAATTGATTGTTCACAATGGCATGAGCTTTTCAAAGTTTTTTTAAAATAAAGCAGCCAGATGGACAAGGAAAATAATGCATTTTCTAGTTAGTTGCACTTTACAGTTGGATACCTTACTATAGTATCTAATATAGTAAAGACAATTGTGACCTATTATTCGTTAGTCATATCATAACGTAGAAAGCAGGAACAGAAGCAATTTATTCTCAATCCCAGAAGAAGCATTACAACAATAAAAAACTTAACAACGTATTCCATTTATTAATGCCAATTAATTTCAATATATTTCCTTGAATGTGTGAACACCTATTTAGAAATTATAATGAGAAAAAATCTCCAATATGTTAAATCAATCAGCTTTGGTTCCATTATATTTAAACTTAAAATAAGGTGAATTACTAACACCCATAATTTTTTGCTTCATTTACAACTATCCATTTTGCAGACAGTGCTTCAGAAGATTTACAGTTCTTGCATTACACAGCAGCATTAACCTCACATTTAAATGGTTCATACCTATGAAGTAGGGGCAGAAAGCTGGAAAAAGGAGGTGAGAAATGGGGCGAAGCCTGGCAAATGATATATCAACGCAAGTGAGTAGGGTGATTGGAAAATGGGTTTAACGAGTGACAAAGGCTACAGATGAAAAGGGAGACATAAAGAAAGCGTTGGTGTGAAATGTAAAGCCTGTGGGAAGGATATAGATGGAATACATATGGTGGGGTGGAGGGGAAAGACGAGGTATGAAATGGGAGATGAATGTATGAAGGAGGAGAAAGGAGCAGAGTGACTAGGGAGGTGGAGGATGGTGGGAGAAATGTGTGTGCACTAGGTAGGGGAGGGGAATTTTGGGGTGGGTTACTTGAAATTGGAGAATTCAATTATCCTGCCTTTGGGTTGGAAGCCACCTTAGTGCAACATGATGTGTTGCTCTTCCACACTCTAACAATGGATGAGGCCGAGAAGAGAAAGATCAGAATGGGAAGCAACCGGGAACATCAGCTCACCTTGGCAGACAGAGCCTACAGTGCCCTCATTATGTTCCGGACAAAGACCCATCATTTATTTATTTGCCTGTGTACTCCACAATTTGAGATTTGTAATAGAGAAAATCACGTGGTGAAAGTGCACATTGTCTGATTTTATTAAAGGTTATTTTTATGCATTTTGGTTTCACCAAATAGAAATGACAGCTGTGTTTACACATAGTCCCCCCCCCCCCCCCCCCCCCCATTTCAGGGCACCATAATATTTGGGACACATGGCTTCACAAGTGTTTGTAATTGCTCAGGTGTGTTTAATTGCCTCCTTCATGTAGGAATGAGAACTTATACAGCACCTAGTCTTCCAGTCTTCCTAATAAAAGTAGAAACTTTTATTGATGTTTATCAACATGAGGACCAAAGTTGTGCCAATGAAAGTCAAAGAAGCCATTATGAGACTGAGAAACAAGAATAAAACTGTTAGAGACATCAGCCAAACCTTAGGCTTACCAAAATCAACTGTTTGGAACATCATTAAGAAGAAAGAGAGCACTGGTGAGCTTACTAATCGCAAAGGGACTGGCAAGCCAAGGAAGACCTCCACAGCTGATGACAAAATAATTCTCTATAATGAAAAATCCCCAAACACCTGTCCGACAGATCAGCAACACTACAGGAGTCAGGTGTGGATTTGTCAATGATCACTGTCTGCAGAAGACTTCATGAACAGAAATATAGACGCTATACTGCAAGATACAAACCACTGGTTAGCCGCAAAAATAAGATGGCCAGGTTACAGTTTGCCAAGAAGTACTTAAAAGAGCAACCACCGTTCTGGAAAAAGGTCTTGTGGACAGATGAGACAAAAAATTAACTTAGAGTGATGGCAAAAGCAAAGTATGGAGGAGAGAAGGAACTGCCCAAGATCCAAAGCATACCACCTCATCTGTGAAACATGGTGGTGGGGATGTTATGGCCTGGGCATGTATGACTGCTGAAGGTACTGGCTCACTTATCTTAATTGATGATACAACTGCTGATGGTAGTAGCATAATGAATACTGAAGTGTATAGACACATCCCACATTATGTATGCAGATTATCTTGTGGTCTTTAGTCTATCTAGCGTTGGTCTCCAGCACTTCCCACCAGGGTCTCATCCATACCCCGCAACACTGCTCTCTCTCCCCATCCCCGCACTCGCAACGAGGGCAGAGTCCCCCTAGTCCTCACCTTTCACCCCACCAGCCGGCAAATACAACAAATAATCCTCCGCCATTTCCGCCACCTCCAACGTGATCCCACCACTCGCCACATCTTCCCATCTCCCCCTATGTCTGCCTTCCGCAAAGACTGCTCCCTCCGCAACTCCCTTGTCAATTCTTCCCTTCCCTCCCATACCACCCCCTCCCCGGGCACTTTCCATTGCAACCGCAAGAAATGCAACACCTGTCCCTTCACCTCCCCCCTCGACTCCATTCAAGGACCCAAGCAGTCGTTCCAGGTGCGACAAAGGTTCACCTGTATCTCCTCCAACCTCATCTACTGCATCCGCTGCTCTAGATGTCAGCTGATTTACATCGGGGAGACTAAGCGGAGGTTGGGCGATCGTTTCGCCGAACACCTCCGCTCAGTCTGCTATAACCTACCTGAACTCCCGGTGGCTCAGCACTTCAACTCCCCCTCCCATTCCCAATCCGACCTCTCTGTCCTGGGTCTCCTCCATTGCCAGAGTGAGCAACACCGGAAATTGGAGGAACAGCACCTCATATTCCGCCTGGGTTGCTTGCGTCCGGGTGGCATGAACATTGAATTCTCCCAATTTTGCTAGCCCTTGCTGTCTCCTCCCCTTCCTTAAACCTCGAGCTGTCTCCTCCCATCCCCCCGCCCTCGGGCTCCTCCTCCTCCCTTTTTCCTTCCTTCTCCCCCCCCCCCCCACCCCCCATCAGTCTGAAGAAGGGTTTCGGCCCGAAACGTCGCCTATTTCCTTCGCTCCATAGATGCTGCTGCACCCGCTGAGTTTCTCCAGCATTTTTGTGTACCTTCGTTCCTTACTATATGTTCTGTGTATGGTATGGAACATGATATCAAATATAATGCTGGTAAGAGTGCTGTTATGATATGTAGAACCAAAGAGGATAAATGTCTAAATTTTCCTGATTTTAAATTATATGTCAATAATCTTAATGTCTGTAATAAGGTAAAATATCTTGGACATTTTATTACAGAACAAGTGACAGATGATGAGGATATTTATAGGCAACGTCGTATAGAGGGAGTACAGAGAAGGTTCACCAGACTGATTCCTGGGATGTCAGGACTTTCATATGAAGAAAGACTGGATAGACTCGGTTTGTACTCGCTAGAATTTAGAAGATTGAGGGGGGATCTTATAGAAACTTACAACATTCTTAAGGGGTTGGACAGGCAGGAAGATTGTTCCCGATGTTGGGGAAGTCCAGAACAAGGGGTCACAGTTTAAGGATAAGGGGGAAATCTTTTAGGACCGAGATGAGGAAAACTTTTTTCACACAGAGAGTGGTGAATCTCTGGAATTCTCTCCCGCAGAAGGTAGTTGAGGCCAGTTCATTGGCTATATTTAAGAGGGAGTTAGATGTGGCCCTTGTGGCTAAAGGGATCAGGGGGTATGGAGAGAAGGCAGGTACAGGATACTGAGTTGGATGATCAGCCATGATCATATTGAATGGCGGTGCAGGCTCGAAGGGCCGAATGGCCTACTCCACCTATTTTCTATGTTTCTATGCTGTATGTACAAGCGAATATTCTCTTACGCGTTTGGTGCGTGTACAGATGTGAAGATGTCTCTTCAGAGCATATTGTACACCACTCTATACTGCATACCTGTGGTCATACTACAGAAAAACAAGTTTACAGAGACTTATAATAGCGTATAATGATGCCATGAGAATACTACTAAAGAAACCTAGATGGTGTAGTGCAAATGAAATGTTTGTGGCTGCAGGAGTCAGTACTTTACAAGCTATCCTAAGAAATCATATGTATAAATTTATTTGCAGGATTAATGACTCTGAAAATGAAATTATCTTGGTCGTATCAAACATAAGTAGGGAAGATTCAAACAAGAGGACATGACTTCAGAATGAAGGGACAGAAGTTTAGGGGTAACATGAGGGGGAACTTCTTTACTCAGAGAGTGGTAGCTGTGTGGAATGAGCTTCCAGTGGAAGTGGTGGAGGCAGGTTCGATTTTATAATTTAAAAATAAATTGGATAGGTATATGGATGGGAAATGAATGGAGGGTTATGGTCTGAGTGCAGGTAGATGGGACTAGGGGAAAATAGGTGTTCGGCACGGACTTGCAGGGCCGAGATGGCCTGTTTCCGTGCTGTAATTGTTGTATGGTTATAAGGTTTAGCACTACACGCTACCAATCCCAGCTGTGGAGACATTGGTATAATTGTCTCGTTGAAGGACACTGATCTTTTTATTCTGGATTTTAAACCATGTATTGTCTTTTTGTATATAACTTATGATGCTCTTATAAGTAATTTACTAAGCTTTAATATGTATTTTATGGTGTTTTTAAATGCAATGTATTCTATGTAACATCGTCTTTTATCTGGACCTGGAGTCTGAAATAAAAGTTTAATAATAATAATAATAATAATAATAATCACCCAATCTGAACCCAATTGAGCATGCCTTTTATATGCTGAAGAGAAAACTGAAGGGGACTATCCCCCAAAACAAGCATAAGCTAAAGATGGCTGCAATACAGGCCTGGCAGAGCATCACCAGAGAAGACACCCAGCAACTGGTGATGTCCATGATTCGCAGACTTCAAGCAATCATTGCATGCAAATGATATGCTGTGGCGGCACCTGTTGGCAACCCAAGGGCACAACGAACCATCGGCTCTAGAGGGCGGCGTCTTCATGTGGGAGCCGCTAGTCACGGGATCGATACCCGAGTTGGTATTTAAGGCCGGGCAACGCCCGTGTCCAGAGAGGAGTAGGGAGCTGTATTGGAAATAATGAACGCGTCTAGTGCACACAACTCGTGTCCGACTAGTTTTTGGCTGAACTCATGCTGGTCCCCGCCACAAAGCAACAAAATACTAAACATGACTACTTTCATTTACATGACATTGCTATGTCCCAAACATTATGGTGCCATGAAAGGGGGGGACTATGTATAAACACTGCTGTAATTCCCTACATGGGGAAACTAAAATATATAAAAATGGCCTTTATTAAAATCTGTTTAAGAAAGAACTGCAGATGCTGGAAAAATCGAAGGTAGACAAAAATGCTGGAGAAACTCAGCGGGTGAGGCAGCATCTATGGAACGAAGGAATAAGTGACGTCTCGACCCGAAACGTCACCTATTCCTTCGCACCATAGATGCTGCCTCACCTGCTGAGTCTCTCCAGCATTTTGCCTTCCTCCACAGTGCTATCCACTGTGGGGGATGATTTTTTTTTTGTGTCTAACTGTAGTCTTGTAGGTCTGTGTCCAAGATGGCTGCCGTGAAGGGAGAGTGGACGCTGGCACGAATTGGTTGCCGCTGCTCTCTCTTCACACTGTGTTTTTCATTTTCTGTTTTTGGATTGAATTCTGTTTTTAATTTGTGTCTCTGTGATGTCTTTAATTACTGTTATATTCCGATTATATGTTTCTATTCCGATTACTATGTAAGGTGTCCTTGAGATTTTGTATGAAAGGCGCCCATTAAATATAAAATTTATTATTATTATTATTATTTTTGTCTACCTTTTATTAAAATCTGACAATCACTTTAATCACGTGATTTTTGTTTCTATTACAAATCTCAAATTGTGGAGTACAGAGGCAAATAAACAAATGATGGGTCTTTGTCCCAGACATTATGGAGGGCACTGTAAGTGTTTGGAGAAACGGCCATCTAATCTACATTTTATCTCACTGTGTAAAGGAGGCCACATTGGGAGCACCAAATGCTGAAAAAGCTACTTACTTAACTACTAAACCAGGTTCGCTTCTTAATAAACAGACACCACACAAACTGTTTGGTAGACCAGATCAAAACTTTACTTAACATCGGCCGATGGAAGGAGGGAGGGAGAACTCCAGTCAAGTGACCATTACAGACACTTGACCGTCCTCCGTTCACCTCCTCCGAACAACAGAATTACATTGCCTTAAATAGGGTTTTTTTGTCCCCTTAGCACATTTCAGACATTAGTCATGGTCAGAGGTACAGGAAAAGGTTTCCACAGAATGCATCACATCAAAGGCCTTTTGTTTACATGTTACAAGATAACATTGGCCATTTGGTTTACGACATTTTATCTTTCCACTTCCCTGTTCCTCTCTCGTCCTTCATAAACATTGGCTATTTGGATAATGCCATTTTATCTTCACAGAGATCACCCTAGCTCTCGCTGCTTCCTCTCTGTCATTTGGTCCTTCATAAACATAGGCCATTTGGTTTATGGCATCTTACTTCAAAGATGTGACTAGCTCTTTCTCTCTGCTTGTCCCTTGGGAGACAATGTTATGGTTTTATTATCCCACACACCCGCAACCTGAGGCAAGCCTAATTTGAGACTAAATATAAGCTGTAAGCTAGCCCAGAAGCCAATTTAATATCTTCTTATATTTTAACTAAAATTCAGCTTCATCATTCCATCCTTTTATCAAATTTTTGATAACAACTACAGTCCTTGCTGAGTACATACGAAAGACCATAAGCATCTCATCAGACAAATTAATAGTACACTAGTAACACAATCATTTCATAGTGGACAATCATTCCACAAGTCCCTCCAAACATTTTAAATGGCCACCAACCTCCCCCGAACGTGACACTAAGATACTACCATAGGACAGGAAAAGGATCATAAAAATTGCTCAGCCTTTATTCGGCTTCGCTTGGAATTCCCCGTGTGCTGGTGTAACTGGTTCATGCTTCTCTTGTGTGGCACTGCATTTGCAACATAACAATGCCTGTCACAAATATACTGTTTCCTAAATATACACCAGTGCCTTGGTTGTGGCAAAAACAGGTAGATTTAACTGGCCTTTGCAGACCTCTTACTGTCTGTAGTCAGGTATCTTTGCTGCGCTTGTCATGTTTGACTTCAATCTTGTTTAAAAGGAGGTGTGTACCATCCTTTAGATGTGGGTTAGTCCGCAAGCTTGCCAGTCTGAAGAAAGTTCAGTCCATGTGGGCTGGGCCACCCCAGAATAAAGGGAGCCTCAATAGCCCATCGTCCTTGTTTCCACAAACTGTTCACAGTCAATCAAATGTATCCAGCGACGATGATCTTCAATCTTTACAGCAGTTCATGTTGTTAGCAACACTTGGTTGTTCTTTTCAATACAGTCTCAATTTCTTCTTGTCCCAGCACCATCATCGTATAGCTTTTATGGCCTTGGTCACTGGTTTCCAGCAAAAACTCCTCCAACCTGGGAATGTAGATCTGGCGAGACATGGGTTAATTGCCGTCCATACATAATTAGTTAATTGCCCAGGGCCTGTAGGTGGCTTCCCCCCCACTCTCCAGGGGGTGGACACAGCAGCTTTTCCTGTATCAATCTTGTTCCCAGCTGAGTTTCTCCAGCACTTTTGTCTTCCTTTGATCTCTCAGCATCTCCAGTTCCTTCCTAACACTTCCCTTTGAATTTATTCTTTAATTCGATAATATCCGAAGAGGCTCTCTCCACCTAAATATTCAATTCTCCAAATATGTTCTCTTCCCCAATCTACTTTATCTTTTACCAAACAGTAATCTTGCTTCATTTGCATTTTAAAAGACAACCTCTGTTATCATCTCAAAACAATCTTTCCCAAAAGAACTCACTCAGAATCAGTAATCAATAATACATTTTCTTTTTCTCTGTAATTTTGACATTTCCAATCTCATTTAACACTTTAATCGGGATGAGTCTTTTTTAAACTTGGTTCAAAAGATTTATAATCAACCAACACATTTTATCATTCGAGTATAGCTCCGCCCCCCATTCATGCCTGTTTCTTAACGGAGCACACCATAAACTGTCTGTCCCATTTGCATTTTAAAGGACAAACTTCTTAAAGCGACACACAACTTTGCTCATTGCTTCGAATTTCACACATTCCACATAAAAAACATTGTTTTACAAGCAGTATATATACAAAAACATTGTTTTACCAGCAGTATATATAAAAAACATTGTTTTACCAGCAGTATATATACAAAAACATTGTTTTACCAGCAGTATATAATATTTCATCTTCAAAGACATCTCTTTGTAATTTACTTTCCCTTTTTCTGACAAGACTTCTGTTTACCCAAAATCCTGGTTACCTAACCCTAATTGGACATTGATCCAGATCATGATTAGTCAGACTCCCCTTGACTTTTCAGTCTCCCTACCTTATCCTCATTTCTCCATCAAATTTTCCTTCATCCCCAATTTTTTTTATAACATAGTTGCCTGTCAGAAAAAGGATTTACCTCCGGGGTAATTTTGTTTTGCAATCCCCATTGACTCTTTCCACCATCCCAGATGCCTGTGGGTGGTGTACACAGTGAAATTGCAGTCGAATATTAAAATGTGCACATTTTTCCTTATTAATAGTGGTTAAAATGAGGACCATTGTCTGAACTTATGACATTAGGTAGGCCAAACCTGGGAATAACTTCTCTTAACAACAATGTTACCATAGTTTCAGCAGTATTATTAGTGGTTGGTAGAGCTTCACTCCACCTGCTAAATAAATCTAAAATCACTAAGCAATATTTATAACTCTGAGCCCTTGGTATTTCAATAAAATCAATCTGTATGCATTCAAACGATCGTGATGGCATTGGCGTCACTGCTGAGGGTGTCTTAATTGATTTGCTTGGATTACTTTGTTGGCAAATTTTACATTCAGAGGCCTGCCACCACATTTCCTTTGTTATCCTATCATTCCCTCCTTACCAGCATGGGTAAGACGAGTAAAAATGTATCGAATACACCAACTTGTCCAAGCGGGGTGTGCTGAATCAATGGCACAGCCCTCTTGTTTCCATAGTTATTATTATATATGAGAGGCGTCCCTCTGTAATGTACATACCTCCTTCATGTTTGGCAGGACCGTTCTATTTGCTAGCATCTGTTTACGTGCTGTCACTACGCATTTGGATGTACAGGCTGCCTGTTTGGATACACTATCAGCAACCTATTGCATTTTGCTATAGGGTCCCCAGCACCAGTGTGTGCAGTACATTTAACAATGACCAGCTGTTCTGGTAGCATCAATGCGTTAAACAAATTACGCACAGAAAGGGATTCCCGTGCTCCCAATCCTGGGGAGCTTTGTAAGGTCAGAACTTCAAGGTATAGGGATGTTACTGACGGAACTGTCCCAGGTAAAGATGCCATTTCTACTGGTAGGACATAGGTGGACATGTGGACATCTCCCAAAATTATCTAACTCCTCATCTTCACTACCAAATAGGGTAGTCGTGCCAGACATTAAGTCTCCTCCAGAGGATTTATCAACACTGGGTTTATTTTTTTCTAACCATCACCTGTTTCTCACCTCCTGTCTGTCTTTTAATTATTTCCTCTTGTTCCTCTGCCCACTGGCATTCTAGTTGCAATACGTTCCATCCTTTCCGAGTGCTATCCTTGTTTCTTAACTCTATCCCCTTCTGACATGCAACATCCATCCAACTTCAAACTCTATACTCTCCTCATGCTTCTCCTCTGTTCCTGCTTTCCATGTTTTAATTCCCTTCTTCCATTTCTTTCCTGCCTTCCTTTCCCATATAAATGTCTCTACATTCCATGTTCCCCCTACTGGCCAAGCTTCATCCCCCAACCGTTTGGTCAACTTGTAACTTAACATTCTAAATTTCTTATTATACCTAGGATTCAAATAACACATATGTTGGACTGTTATCCAGAGCATTCCCCATAGATAGATAGAAAGAAAGAGAAAACAGACTTCTTAATTCCGAATCGTTCCAAATATATCAACCAGGCCGACTCGCTACTCGAGCCCAGTTTCTCAATTTGGCTGACTTTTTAACTCTTTAATATACGACCCAAGTGTCTCAACGAAGCAGACCCACTAACCGGGACCCCTGTTTCTCAACCTGGCAGACTTCTTAAATCTTTAATATACAACGCCACTTATTTCTGAATCCGACATCTCTTCAGATGTCTCAATAAGCCAGACGCACACCTCAACCACCATATCTCAACCCGACAAATCACGGATGTCTCAACGAGGCCGATGAGCCCTTAGTAGAGAGAGATTAAAAAAAAGAAAACAAAGAGAGATAGAAAGAGAAACCGCTCAAGTCCTTCTTAAAAATATACACAAGCCCTTCTTAAAAATACATACACAATTCTGTCTTAAAAATACATACACAATCCCTTCTTAAAAAAAAAACCATATAAAGCCCAACTGGTCTTACCTTTGTCTGTTTCTAAGAACCTCGGCAGGGAACCAATTCAATGTCTGATGAAGGATCACAGATGTTCCCGGGAGTTTCTAGGGAGTCGGTCTGACAAGGGGGCCGATAGAGCTCAGTTATCTCACTTCCAATCCCGGCAACCTCTGCAACCTCTTGAACAGTCAGCCGTTGATGTGGTCCCAGCGAGGCCTGCATAACTACGCCAATGAAAAAGCTACTTACTTAACTACTAAACCAGGTTCGCTTCTTAATAAACAGACACCACACAAACTGTTTGGTAGACCAGATCAAAACTTTACTTAACATCGGCCGATGGAAGGAGGGAGGGAGAACTCCAGTCAAGTGACCATTACAGACACTTGACCGTCCTCCGTTCACCTCCTCCGAACAACAGAATTACATTGCCTTAAATAGGGTTTTTTTGTCCCCTTAGCACATTTCAGACATTAGTCATGGTCAGAGGTACAGGAAAAGGTTTCCACAGAATGCATCACATCAAAGGCCTTTTGTTTACATGTTACAAGATAACATTGGCCATTTGGTTTACGACATTTTATCTTTCCACTTCCCTGTTCCTCTCTCGTCCTTCATAAACATTGGCTATTTGGATAATGCCATTTTATCTTCACAGAGATCACCCTAGCTCTCGCTGCTTCCTCTCTGTCATTTGGTCCTTCATAAACATAGGCCATTTGGTTTATGGCATCTTACTTCAAAGATGTGACTAGCTCTTTCTCTCTGCTTGTCCCTTGGGAGACAATGTTATGGTTTTATTATCCCACACACCCGCAACCTGAGGCAAGCCTAATTTGAGACTAAATATAAGCTGTAAGCTAGCCCAGAAGCCAATTTAATATCTTCTTATATTTTAACTAAAATTCAGCTTCATCATTCCATCCTTTTATCAAATTTTTGATAACAACTACAGTCCTTGCTGAGTACATACGAAAGACCATAAGCATCTCATCAGACAAATTAATAGTACACTAGTAACACAATCATTTCATAGTGGACAATCATTCCACAAGTCCCTCCAAACATTTTAAATGGCCACCAACCTCCCCCGAACGTGACACTAAGATACTACCATAGGACAGGAAAAGGATCATAAAAATTGCTCAGCCTTTATTCGGCTTCGCTTGGAATTCCCCGTGTGCTGGTGTAACTGGTTCATGCTTCTCTTGTGTGGCACTGCATTTGCAACATAACAATGCCTGTCACAAATATACTGTTTCCTAAATATACACCAGTGCCTTGGTTGTGGCAAAAACAGGTAGATTTAACTGGCCTTTGCAGACCTCTTACTGTCTGTAGTCAGGTATCTTTGCTGCGCTTGTCATGTTTGACTTCAATCTTGTTTAAAAGGAGGTGTGTACCATCCTTTAGATGTGGGTTAGTCCGCAAGCTTGCCAGTCTGAAGAAAGTTCAGTCCATGTGGGCTGGGCCACCCCAGAATAAAGGGAGCCTCAATAGCCCATCGTCCTTGTTTCCACAAACTGTTCACAGTCAATCAAATGTATCCAGCGACGATGATCTTCAATCTTTACAGCAGTTCATGTTGTTAGCAACACTTGGTTGTTCTTTTCAATACAGTCTCAATTTCTTCTTGTCCCAGCACCATCATCGTATAGCTTTTATGGCCTTGGTCACTGGTTTCCAGCAAAAACTCCTCCAACCTGGGAATGTAGATCTGGCGAGACATGGGTTAATTGCCGTCCATACATAATTAGTTAATTGCCCAGGGCCTGTAGGTGGCTTCCCCCCCACTCTCCAGGGGGTGGACACAGCAGCTTTTCCTGTATCAATCTTGTTCCCAGCTGAGTTTCTCCAGCACTTTTGTCTTCCTTTGATCTCTCAGCATCTCCAGTTCCTTCCTAACACTTCCCTTTGAATTTATTCTTTAATTCGATAATATCCGAAGAGGCTCTCTCCACCTAAATATTCAATTCTCCAAATATGTTCTCTTCCCCAATCTACTTTATCTTTTACCAAACAGTAATCTTGCTTCATTTGCATTTTAAAAGACAACCTCTGTTATCATCTCAAAACAATCTTTCCCAAAAGAACTCACTCAGAATCAGTAATCAATAATACATTTTCTTTTTCTCTGTAATTTTGACATTTCCAATCTCATTTAACACTTTAATCGGGATGAGTCTTTTTTAAACTTGGTTCAAAAGATTTATAATCAACCAACACATTTTATCATTCGAGTATAGCTCCGCCCCCCATTCATGCCTGTTTCTTAACGGAGCACACCATAAACTGTCTGTCCCATTTGCATTTTAAAGGACAAACTTCTTAAAGCGACACACAACTTTGCTCATTGCTTCGAATTTCACACATTCCACATAAAAAACATTGTTTTACAAGCAGTATATATACAAAAACATTGTTTTACCAGCAGTATATATAAAAAACATTGTTTTACCAGCAGTATATATACAAAAACATTGTTTTACCAGCAGTATATAATATTTCATCTTCAAAGACATCTCTTTGTAATTTACTTTCCCTTTTTCTGACAAGACTTCTGTTTACCCAAAATCCTGGTTACCTAACCCTAATTGGACATTGATCCAGATCATGATTAGTCAGACTCCCCTTGACTTTTCAGTCTCCCTACCTTATCCTCATTTCTCCATCAAATTTTCCTTCATCCCCAATTTTTTTTATAACATAGTTGCCTGTCAGAAAAAGGATTTACCTCCGGGGTAATTTTGTTTTGCAATCCCCATTGACTCTTTCCACCATCCCAGATGCCTGTGGGTGGTGTACACAGTGAAATTGCAGTCGAATATTAAAATGTGCACATTTTTCCTTATTAATAGTGGTTAAAATGAGGACCATTGTCTGAACTTATGACATTAGGTAGGCCAAACCTGGGAATAACTTCTCTTAACAACAATGTTACCATAGTTTCAGCAGTATTATTAGTGGTTGGTAGAGCTTCACTCCACCTGCTAAATAAATCTAAAATCACTAAGCAATATTTATAACTCTGAGCCCTTGGTATTTCAATAAAATCAATCTGTATGCATTCAAACGATCGTGATGGCATTGGCGTCACTGCTGAGGGTGTCTTAATTGATTTGCTTGGATTACTTTGTTGGCAAATTTTACATTCAGAGGCCTGCCACCACATTTCCTTTGTTATCCTATCATTCCCTCCTTACCAGCATGGGTAAGACGAGTAAAAATGTATCGAATACACCAACTTGTCCAAGCGGGGTGTGCTGAATCAATGGCACAGCCCTCTTGTTTCCATAGTTATTATTATATATGAGAGGCGTCCCTCTGTAATGTACATACCTCCTTCATGTTTGGCAGGACCGTTCTATTTGCTAGCATCTGTTTACGTGCTGTCACTACGCATTTGGATGTACAGGCTGCCTGTTTGGATACACTATCAGCAACCTATTGCATTTTGCTATAGGGTCCCCAGCACCAGTGTGTGCAGTACATTTAACAATGACCAGCTGTTCTGGTAGCATCAATGCGTTAAACAAATTACGCACAGAAAGGGATTCCCGTGCTCCCAATCCTGGGGAGCTTTGTAAGGTCAGAACTTCAAGGTATAGGGATGTTACTGACGGAACTGTCCCAGGTAAAGATGCCATTTCTACTGGTAGGACATAGGTGGACATGTGGACATCTCCCAAAATTATCTAACTCCTCATCTTCACTACCAAATAGGGTAGTCGTGCCAGACATTAAGTCTCCTCCAGAGGATTTATCAACACTGGGTTTATTTTTTTCTAACCATCACCTGTTTCTCACCTCCTGTCTGTCTTTTAATTATTTCCTCTTGTTCCTCTGCCCACTGGCATTCTAGTTGCAATACGTTCCATCCTTTCCGAGTGCTATCCTTGTTTCTTAACTCTATCCCCTTCTGACATGCAACATCCATCCAACTTCAAACTCTATACTCTCCTCATGCTTCTCCTCTGTTCCTGCTTTCCATGTTTTAATTCCCTTCTTCCATTTCTTTCCTGCCTTCCTTTCCCATATAAATGTCTCTACATTCCATGTTCCCCCTACTGGCCAAGCTTCATCCCCCAACCGTTTGGTCAACTTGTAACTTAACATTCTAAATTTCTTATTATACCTAGGATTCAAATAACACATATGTTGGACTGTTATCCAGAGCATTCCCCATAGATAGATAGAAAGAAAGAGAAAACAGACTTCTTAATTCCGAATCGTTCCAAATATATCAACCAGGCCGACTCGCTACTCGAGCCCAGTTTCTCAATTTGGCTGACTTTTTAACTCTTTAATATACGACCCAAGTGTCTCAACGAAGCAGACCCACTAACCGGGACCCCTGTTTCTCAACCTGGCAGACTTCTTAAATCTTTAATATACAACGCCACTTATTTCTGAATCCGACATCTCTTCAGATGTCTCAATAAGCCAGACGCACACCTCAACCACCGTATCTCAACCCGACAAATCACGGATGTCTCAACGAGGCCGATGAGCCCTTAGTAGAGAGAGATTAAAAAAAAGAAAACAAAGAGAGATAGAAAGAGAAACCGCTCAAGTCCTTCTTAAAAATATACACAAGCCCTTCTTAAAAATACATACACAATTCTGTCTTAAAAATACATACACAATCCCTTCTTAAAAAAAAAACCATATAAAGCCCAACTGGTCTTACCTTTGTCTGTTTCTAAGAACCTCGGCAGGGAACCAATTCAATGTCTGATGAAGGATCACAGATGTTCCCGGGAGTTTCTAGGGAGTCGGTCTGACAAGGGGGCCGATAGAGCTCAGTTATCTCCCTTCCAATCCCGGCAACCTCTGCAACCTCTTGAACAGTCAGCCGTTGATGTGGTCCCAGCGAGGCCTGCATAACTAGGCCAATGAAAAAGCTACTTACTTAACTACTAAACCAGGTTCGCTTCTTAATAAACAGACACCACACAAACTGTTTGGTAGACCAGATCAAAACTTTACTTAACATCGGCCGATGGAAGGAGGGAGGGAGAACTCCAGTCAAGTGACCATTACAGACACTTGACCGTCCTCCGTTCACCTCCTCCGAACAACAGAATTACATTGCCTTAAATAGGGTTTTTTTGTCCCCTTAGCACATTTCAGACATTAGTCATGGTCAGAGGTACAGGAAAAGGTTTCCACAGAATGCATCATATCAAAGGCCTTTTGTTTACATGTTACAAGATAACATTGGCCATTTGGTTTACGACATTTTATCTTTCCACTTCCCTGTTCCTCTCTTGTCCTTCATAAACATTGGCTATTTGGATAATGCCATTTTATCTTCACAGAGATCACCCTAGCTCTCGCTGCTTCCTCTCTGTCATTTGGTCCTTCATAAACATAGGCCATTTGGTTTATGGCATCTTACTTCAAAGATGTGACTAGCTCTTTCTCTCTGCTTGTCCCTTGGGAGACAATGTTATGGTTTTATTATCCCACACACCCGCAACCTGAGGCAAGCCTAATTTGAGACTAAATATAAGCTGTAAGCTAGCCCAGAAGCCAATTTAATATCTTCTTATATTTTAACTAAAATTCAGCTTCATCAATGCAACAGGTGAGGTTGGCACATGAACCTCTGTCTAATTCATTTGGCTCTAATTGTTGCCCCCAATTTCCTTTTTTTTAAATAATGTTCTACTTTGCTGCTCTAGAAGTTAATCTATTTTAACTCAATTAAATTTTCATGCCCTGTCTAAATCTCTCTTTTCAATCCCTTTCTTTGTCCTGGTGACTATTTAATAATTGCTCTGATCTTGACTACTTTCTGACTCTGTTTCGTGATTTCCGAAAGAACGCCGCCACTTACGGCCGTCATTTTTGGCCACCTCGCTCAGAGTCCCCCTCCACCGAATTGGACCAGAGGATTTTTCCCATCGATGAAAAATCAGAGAGTTATTAATGTTTTAAAAAATGTCGCCATTTTCTCTGCTGCCCCCGCTGGACTATAAAACCCAGAAGTGTCCTGCCTCACTCAGTCTCTGCGAGACAGAGGAAGTGAGAGGGTCACGGCTCTCTGAGCTGTGAATAACACTGAATGCTCGACGGTGAGTCCCTTCGATGTGGTTTTAAAGTGTTTGCAAATTTGTTTGTCTTGACTTTTAAAAAAATGTTTTCAGAAAATGTATTGGTTGAAAAGTGTTCGCAAATTTGTTTCTCTTTGCTTTTTAAATAATGTTTTCAGAAAATGTATTGGTTGTAAAGTGTTTGAAAATTATTTCTTGGCTTTTAAAAAAAATGGTTTCAAAAAGGTATTGGTTGTAAAGTGCTTGCAAAATTGTTTGTCTTGGCTTTTAAAATGCTTGCAGCAGTTTTCGGATGGATAAAGCTTGAATAAACATTTTATTAGATAGGACTGTTTAATTTCAAAATTGGCTCTCATTTCATGACTTCCGCTTAGTGGTAAGATGGCGCCGCAGACGTCATTTCCGGTTAGCGCCAAGATGGCGCTGAGTGCAGAAGGCACAAAGTGAAGACGTCGTTGAATAATTCAAGAGAGCAGACTGCTCTGTCTATGGTGAGTGTGTTTGTTGGACGTTATTTAAAGCACGTATTTGCTTCAGCAGCAGCCTCTACAGGAGGTTTTAAACGTTTGAATCATTCGGTTTACACACTGTATGTTTACCACTTTCTGAAGTTACTTGGCATTTTAGTATTGATTGTGTGAGTGAGTGTGTGTGTCTGTGTGTGTGAGTGTGTGTGAGTGAGTCTGACTGTGTGACTCAGTGTGAGTGTGTGTGTGTGTGTCTGTGCTTGAGAGTCTGCGTGTGTGTGTGTCTGAGAGTCTGTGTGTGTGTGTGTGTGTGTGTATATATGTCTATGTGTGAGAGTCTGTCTGTCCTTTCGTAGTTCAGAGCTTATTCGTTATGTATAATAGCCTGATGGCTGTCAGGAAGAAGCTGTTCCTCAATGTGGATGTTACAGTTTTCAGTTTACAAAAGTCCAGAAGTCGGCATGTCAGTCAGTCAGTCCACAAGCCGTGATTCAGTCAGTCGTTCCAGAGACCATGAGTTAATCCCAAGGCAGTGAGCGAGTCCAGAGTCCATGAGTAGGTCGCTCACCACCCCCCCCACCCTCGCCCCCCCCCCTCGCCCCCCCACCCCACTGACATCCCCCACCTCAAGACTCTGCCCTCCACCTGGCTTTAGGATGCTCCCTCGCCTTAAACTGTCCCCCTCCTTCGGCTGCAGAACGTTTGCCACCCCCCACCCCACCCCGACAGCCCCCACCTCAAAAAAATGTATTGCACAAATTCTTCAGTGAGTCCAGAGGATTGAGAAATACAACAAAACAATGGAATTCTTAATTTGCCACAACCAAGAAATGGAAGGATGCACCTTGATGATGACACTCCAGAATTGCTGCAGGAATTGCAATACGATAGAGCTGAACAACAGTAATTTGTTGAGGAGAATGGGCCTCTGCTGAATGCTGAGCAGAGAGCAGTGTATGCACTCAATTTAACAGAAGGTGAAGACATTCCCCTTCAGCAGACCCAATTCCCCATTCAATCAAGTTTTGCTATAACGATCCATAAAGCACAAAGACAAGCCAAGACAAACAAATTTGCAAACACTTTAAAACCACATCGAGGGGACTCACCGTCGAGTGTTCAGTGTTATTTGCAGCTCAGAAATCCGTGACCCTCTCGCTTCCTCCGTCTCGCTGAGACTAAGTGAGGCACGACACTTCCGGGTTTTATAGTCCTTGCCGCCAGCGGGGGCAGCAGAGAGAATGGTGACATTTTTTAAAACATTAATAACTCTCAGATTTTTCTTCGATGGGAAACATTGGAAATTATATGTGTCTCTTAGCCGACGAAAGATGAAGATGAGCTAAATGTTCAGTCTCCAGCTGTGGTACGACTAAGTCAAACACCTGCTCTTGATCACAATGATCTGCAAGATACCTTTGGTGTGGGATTTAACAATGGTAAAGACATGGAGGATCACATTTCATCTGATGGAGGTGGTCATTGCCTGACACTTGTGTGGAATGAAAATTCCTGCCAAAGATTGAATGCTAAATGCAGCATATACTGCAAAATCCAACTCTCCCTGGAAATTTTTATCAGCTTGGTAGAGTGTGTGTTAAGTTTTATGTAGTCTTTTGTCTGCAGGGCAATTTGGGTTGTGGAAACAGGCTGACGCATGTACTAAGACATCGCAAATAGAGCTTGACAATGCAATCAATGTGTTCATATTGGACCTGATCGGACCTCAGAAATAGTTGTTCCTCGGGTACTACTCAGTAGTGGTACATAGGAGCTGAGAAGATTTGTTTCCAATAACTACTATCATCTCCCTTCGAACCAGGTACCATTCTAGCTATTTTAAATTGCCTTCCTCAGTCGTATTGACTTCACCTTTATCAGTGCCTCTTGCTGCCACACTTGGTTGTCTAATCTTTTGATGTTAAAGGCTAAGACTAAAGATAGAACTGAAACTGAGGTTATATGAATTACAAATGAGTATTTGTGACAGGTTATTGGTGTCACTTGAATTTGTGTTGAAGGTTTCTTCCATCACTGATGATGTGGATGCTGCTGATGATGATGTTTTGGGAGTTGTCTAGTGTGGCAGTGATTGTCCAGATGCATTTGTTCTGCTGTTTATCAACAAGGCATTGCTTTGCCACATGTTGTAGCTTCACTGGAATAGCTTAGCCGCAGATATGATAAATTCAGGAGATTTGATATTGGCACTACAGCCAGGGTATTTCAGCCCTGTGTCAGGAATTCAGTCAACTGGATTTCAGTAGTGATTGTGGTGCGGCAATATCCTGGACAACTTCAGCTACAATGATTGATTTATTTGAAGGGATGAAAAGTCTGTGAGTTGGTATTATGCCATACTTCTCTTGCAATGCTACTGTTGTGCTTCAGACGCCAGTGATTAATGGATCACTTTGCAAGAAGCAGGCAAATTTGCCATTTTTCATTGTGGTATCTAATTGCCCAGAGTGGAACTGTTGACAGGGAAATAATTTAGATTGCTGAAACGTCCAAGTAAGCGATTAAAAGTCCCTTGTTGTATTATTTAATGATACCAGCTGTTGGCCAATGCTTAATTCGCAACAGCAGATGGCAGTGTTGAATACCAACAAAGAAATTCAGTAGCCCTGAACATGGGTGAGTCGGTCGTACTGCAGGATTCTCTTTGCATGTTAGCAACAATGTGTGCAGTGTGTCGATTCTTGCTGACTGCCCTTTTCAATGTTTAGTTTAAAGATACAGCGCAGAAACAAGCTCTTCGGCCCACCGACCAGCGATCCCCGCACATTAACACAAGCCTACAAACACACTAGAGACTATTTACACGCACCAAATATACAAACCCAAGCCAATTAGCCTTTGGAGTGTGGGAGGAAACCGAAAGAGAAAACCCACGCAGGTCAAGGGGACAACGCATAAACTCTGTACAGACGGAGTCCGTAGTCGGGGTTGAACACGGGTCTCTGGCGCTGCAAGCGCTGTAAGGCAGCAACTCAACCGCTGCACCACCGTGAGCACCCGGCAGGGAAAACTGAGCCGCTGATTAGACTGGAAGTCCTTATTGTGAGGGATAGTCGCAGTCAAAGCTAAAGAGCAAGTGCTGGCAGGTGAAGCTCAGGAACACTGAAGTGTGACAAGTCAGGGGACAAAGTGGATTCTAAGTTTTTCCAACAATGCACTGGAGGGCAAGTAGGGGAATAGTGCAAAGAAGAATGGATGTTTAATAAATTGAAGTTGGCACACGCTAAGAGGGTCTTGAGAGTTGTCTAGGTTGCTGCCTCCCTTCCTCTTCTGCCTTTTCCACAGAGTTCACACAGCTGGAGGCAAGTAACTATTCTGCAGGCAAATCTTGATACCCGTTCTGCTGAGCTCACTTGCACTAAAGTCATTGTGAGATAAAAGGATACAGACCATTTTTAACACTAATTGCACCTCAACCCCTTTTACTTCCTCCACTCAACCTTCACCTCCTAATGTATTGTAACTATATTTTGAGGCTAGTCCTGGATAGGCGACTGAATTTTTTCGTCCAACAGTGCCCTCCATAATGTTAGAGACAAAGATCCATTATTTCTTTATTTGCCTCTGTACTCCACCATTTGAGATTTGTGGTAGAAAAAAATCACATGTGGTTAAAGTGCACATTGTCAGATTTTAATAAAGGCGATTTTTATACATTTTGGTTTCACCATGAAGAAATCACAGCAGTGTTTATACATAGTTCCCCCTCCCATTTTAGGACACCATAATGTTTGGGACACAGCAATGTCATGTAAATGAAAGTAGTCATGTTTAGTATTTTGCTGCATACCCTTTGCATGCAATGTGGCAAGTGCATCCAGGTAGAGATGACCGTGTTGGGGAACTGGAGAAGCAAGTGGATGACTTCAGGTTCGTCCGAGAAACGGAGTCGTTCCTCGACAAGTCCTACAGTAAGATTGTTACACCTAAGGTACTGGAAGAGAGAAGGTGGGAGACAGTGAGAAAGGGAGGGAAGCATGGAATGCCAACGTCCCCGGGTGTTGTACCTCTTGTGAACAGGTTCACCCACTTAGAAGCTGACGGGACAGAAGACGTTTTTACACTGAGTGGCGGACTGGCTTGCGATGCGAATAGGGCTGTTGAGCCAAAACCAAAAAGGCCTAAGTCAGGCAACGCCATTGTAGTGGGAGACTCCATTGTGAGAGGTACGGACAGGGGTTTCTGCGGCAACAGACGGGGTTCGAGGAAGGTGTGCTGCCTTCCTGGTGCCAGGATCCAGGATGTCACGGACAGAGTGCAGAAAATCCTCAAGGGCGAAGGTGAACAGCCGGAAGTGGTAGTGCATGTCGGCACAAACGATGTCGGAAAGAAAGGGATGAATATTCTGCAGCGTGACTTTAGAGAGCTCGGAAAAATGCTGAAAAGCAGGACCTCCAGGGTTGTTATCTCCGGTTTGTTTCCAGTTCCTCGTGCTGGCAAGAGCAGGAACAGGGAGATACGGAACGTGTGGCTGAGGAACTGGTGCACGGGGCAGGGATTTAGATTCTTAGATCACTGGGATCTGTTTTGGGGTAAGGGGGAACTGTACAAAAGGGACGGATTGCATCTTAACAGGTTGGGGACCAGCATTCTGGCAGGCAGGTTTGCCACTGCTACACGGGTGGTTTTAAACTGAATAAGGGGGGTGGGGTGTCGAATGGGATAGTTGAGGATGAAGTTAAAGGGAAAGGGTTTCTTAAATGTGTGAGTGTAGAGACAGAGGGGTGTAAAATGAGGGTAGAAGCAATAGGTAACAAGGTGAAATGTGGCAGGCAGACAAATCCAGGACAAAACTCAAAAAGGGCCACTTTTCAACATAATAGTATAAGGGGTAAGAGTTTTGTCAAAACAAGCCTGAAGGCTTTGTGTCTCAATGCAAGGAGCATTTGTAATAAGGTGGATGTGTTGAATGTGCAGATAGCTATTAATGACTATGATATAGTTGGGATCACGGAGACATGGCTCCAGGGTGACCAAGGCTGGGAGCTGAACATCCAGGGATATTCAATATTCAGGAGGGATAGACAGAAAGGGAAAGGAGGTGGGGTAGCGTTGCTAGTTAGAGAGCAGATTAACGTAATTGAAAGGAAGGACATTAGCTTGGAGGAAGTGGAATCGATATGGGTAGAGCTGCGAAACACTAAGGGGCAGAAAACTCTAGTGGGAGTTGTGTACAGGCCACTTAACAGTAGTAGTGGAGTTGGGGATGGCATCAAACAGGAAATTAGAAATGCGTGCAACAAAGGTAAAACAGTTATAATGGGTGACTTCAATCTACATATAGATTGGGTGAATCAAATTGGCAAGGGTGCTGAAGAAGAGGATTTCTTGGAATGTATGCGGGATAGGTTTCTAAACCAACATGTAGAGGAACCAACGAGAGAGCAGGCTATTCTAGATTGGGTATTGTAATGAGGAAGGGTTAGTTAGCAGTCTTCTTGTGCATGGCCCCTTGGGCAAGAGTGACCATAATATGGTTGAGTTCTCCATTAGGATGGAGAGTGACATTGTTAAGTCAGAAACAAGGGTCCTGAACTTAAAGAAAGGTAACTTTGAGGGTATGAGACATGAATTGGCCAAGATAGACTGGCAATTGATTCTTAATGGGTTGACGGTGGATATGCAATGGAAGGCATTTAAAGACTGCATGGATGAACTACAACAATTGTTCATCCCAGTTTGGCAAAAAAATAAATCAGGGAAGGTAGTGCATCCGTGGATAACAAGGGAAATCAGGGATAGTATCAAAACAAAAGATGAAGCGTACAAATTAGCCAGGAAAAGCAGCCTACCAGAGGACTGGGAGAAATTCAGAGTCCAGCAGAGGAGGACAAATGGCTTAATTAGGAATGGGAAAATAGATTATGAAAGAAAACTGGCAGGGAACATAAAAACTGACAGCAAAAGCTTTTATAGATATGTGAAGAGAAAAAGATTAGTTAAAACAAATGTTGGTCCCTTGCAGTTCCCTGGGTCTCTTTCTTCCAGGTGCTCTGGCTTCCTCCCATGTCCCAAAGACATGCCAGACATGCCTCTAAAAGGAACCCTAGTGGGTAGAGAGAAGATGTGAAAGTGGGATAATATAGAACTAGTGTGAACAGGTGATCGATAGTTAACGAGGATCCTGTGGCCCAATCAATTAATGAACAGCTTAGCCTGGACTATTTTGTGCGTGCAGTACCTTGACATGTCTTTTAACACAATTATGTAGTCATGCGTTATTTCTCCAATTTTCTAATTGCATGTGTCAAAATTATAGCTCTCGGCTTTTTCAAACAGCTGAGGTACTGTTCCAGCATTATAGCGGTATAACCTTTGCTTTTTTGGTAATCAATAATACCCCAAAACACACACCAAGCTGCCGACTGTTTGAGAATCTAGCATTTGATAATGGTGGAATATCAGCCTCTTTTTAAGTGGCACATCTTTTGAATTTGTTAATTAATAATACCCAATAACACACATCAAGAAGCCAAAGTTTTAGAATCTGGTATTTGATGATGGTGAAATTTGACTACACCCACACAAGTAATTCCTCGACATTGTAGAAGATAGTAGAGAAAAAATATGGTAGTTTTGTAAATACACTTCTGATGTTTGGCTTTTGTTTTGGAAATTTCTAGCAACCCCTTTCCAATTTTAGTTCCAAATAAACATAATGCACAGGTTTACCAAACAAAACTACAATCTTTTGAATGACATTGTCTGCATGACCTTCATATTCTCCGACCACACACACGCGCACGCACACACACACAGACTGCAGGATGCGATATGAAGTGCAACTTGTTAAGTAGGAGGAGTTAATTTTCAGTCATTCTGGTATGGTTGTTAATGCACAAAGTGTTTTATGCATGTAGCTATTAACCCAATACAAAGAAGTCTTTATCAGAATTCTCTGCAACACATATCTGACCTCCACCTCTGGTGAGATGGCATCTCTGATATCTTTGCATTGCCCTGGTCATGTGCCCACTATCCCTTCATATGTAGATTCTGCTTTTATGATGTACTGTAATTAAGTCCAGGGCTGGAATCTGATATTTTCTGCAAGTGTGAGGCCAAGCAGTGGTTCATTATCACTGTCCTTGTGCTGTTCCTGCAGCCTTTGTCCACAGAAATGGCAGCATTTATTTTGTACCTGCAATAAAATGGGGCAAGGGCAGGGCTTGTGGTGAGGGTGGGATGGGGAAGCAAGAGAGGCACATTTACATCACCTGCAGCTTGTAACTTAGACACGATGCAATCAGTTGAAGCAAAACTGGGGTAGAGTCTTCTTTGATAGTTAAAGGAAAACTTCATCAGTTTCTTTGATAGATAAAACTTCATCAGTTTCTTTGATAGTTAAAGCAAAATGACACATTCATAGTCACCATCATCATCCCCTCAAGCATTCATCTTCATCTGTTTATGGTCAGGATGGAACAGCAGATACTGGTTTAAACTGAAGATAGGCACAAAATGCTGAAGTAACTCAGCGGGGCAGGAAGTCTAAAGAAGGGTCTCGACCCGAAACGTCACTCATTCCTTCTATCCAGTGATGCTGCCTGTCCTGCTGAGTTACACCAGCATTTTGTGTATATCTTCCGCTTGTGGTCGCCATTGTTTGGGTGATGCAGCTTTTGGGGGTTTATAGCTAGGAAAGTATAAAATACTGTGTGTTGGGGAATGACATTCATTGCATTGTGTAAAAGTAGGCTATAATAGTTTGGCATGAGGTCTTTATAGACATCATGCAGACAGTCCAGTGGCACAGCTGGTAGAGCCACTAGCGCACAGTACCAGATATCCAGGTTCAATCCTGAGCTCTGGTGCTGATTGTGTGGAATTTGCATGTTTTCCCAGTGGTTGTGTGGATTTCTCCCAGGTGCTCCAGTTCTCACATTCCAAAGATGTGCAGGTTGGTAGGGTAACTGCCCATTGTAAATTAGCCCTAGTGTGTAGGTGAGTGGTGGAGTCTGTGGGCAGTTAATGAAAATGTTATATTCCAGGGAAAAAAAGTCACAGCATACCCACAGGGGCAGCACAGCAGTAGGGTTACTGCCTTGCTGCGCCAGAGACCCAGGTTTAAACCTGACTACGGTTGCGCTCAGTATGGAGTTTGTACGTTCTTCCTGTGACTGCGTGGGTTTTCTCCGGGTGCTCCGGTTTTTTCCCACATTCCAACGATGTACAATTTTGTAGGTTAATTGACTTTGGTGAATTGTAAATTGTCCCTAGTGTGCAGGATAGAGTTAGTGTACGGGGTGAAGTGGGAGATTGCAACCTTCACGTGGTCCACCCTGTTTCGACTAATGCAATCAACCCAATGTACGCAAACAAAAAGATCAAATAAAACAGTTGACCTACAACTTTAGGCTGTGCACGCCATACGTAAGAAGAAGTGTACGGGGTGATCGCTGGTTGGCGCAGATTCAGTGAGCCTAAGGGCCTGTTTCCGTACTGTTTCTCTAAATCCAAATATCCAGCTTCTCTGTATAACTCAAACATTCTAGAGCCTGCAACATTCTTGTAAATTTCCCATAGACCTTTTCCAGTTTAATGACAAACTTCCAATCGCAAGGCAATCAGAACTCCACACAGTATTCCAAATGTAGCCTGACTAATATCTTATACATGATAACATGATGTCCCAACTCCAGTACTCAATACACTGGCTGATAAAGGCAATGTGCCAAAACCCTGGTGTCAAGACAACAACCTCGATCTCAATAACAACAAGACAAAGGAGCTAGTTATTGAATTCAGGAAACATGGTGGTGTGCACACCCCATTCAGCATCAACGGTCGAAAGTTTCAAGTACCTAGGATTAAATATTACCAATGGTCTGCCCTAGTTGAGCCACATTGAAGCTTTAGACTTTAGAGATACAGTGCAGAAACAGGACCTTTGACCCACTGAGTCTGTGCTGACCAGCGATCACCCAGCACACTAGCATTATCCTGCACACTAGAGACAATTTACAATTTTTGGAGTGTGGGAGAAAACCAGACCACGTGGTCACAGGGAAAATGCATAAACTCTATACAATTTCTTAAAAATATGATAGACCCTTCAATGCCAAAGTTAGTATGCGACAAAAGACAAGCTTGACATCTGAAAGGTGCCCTACAGAAACACACCTATTACTAAAAAGGATAAGCAACATTGGCTTAGTATTTACTTTTGCATGATCTTTGTGTGTTCTCTTCAATGAAATGAAGCATTTAATTTTGAGAAAGGATAGATATATTTTCAATCCAATGCCTTCAGGTGTGCCAGAGTAGCAAAACAAGGTGACATATGTTCAAGTTTACAAAGACCCTACAGAACAAAAAGCCAGGAAGTATTTATTTGCAGAGAGGGTATTCAACCTGCAGAACAAGTCACCAAAGAAGGAGGTGAGCACAAAACACTGGATATATTTCTTAAATATTGGCACTGAAAACATTGGAAATACCCAATATGTTGGACATTGATCTTGGAGAGCAGTTAGCA
This sequence comes from Amblyraja radiata, assembly GCF_010909765.2. Taxonomy (NCBI): domain Eukaryota; kingdom Metazoa; phylum Chordata; class Chondrichthyes; order Rajiformes; family Rajidae; genus Amblyraja; species Amblyraja radiata. Next base: position 47,238,490 of record NC_045958.1, on the reverse strand, counting down.
TCTCAGATCTCTGACCTGTCAATAGAACTCATAAAGTTAGATATGTAACAGCATCTAAGTGAGCTTGGAGGCAAGGGAAAGTGGAGTCAGGAGCAAAGTCCAAAGGGAAATTTAAGCTACAGTACCGGAGGGTAGTAATTGAATGACAAACTAAAAATGAGACCAGCAGAGATTAAAGTGGAGTTAAATGCTTGGATACCTGACAGGTGCCAGTAAACCGAAGATGCCAGTTAACCCAATGTTTGCCTGGATGTTTGCTAAGCACTGCTGTAATAAAAGGAAAGTAATAGTTAAGACCCTTAACAGCATCTATGTGCAGAGGGATTTTGGGGTCCAAGTGGCAACACAAATAGATAGAGTGGAAAAGAAGGCATAGAGCATGCTTGCCTTTGGGACAAGAGTATAAGAGTCAGGAAGTTGTGATGCAGCTTTTTAGGACATTGACTAGGCTGCATTTGGAATATTGTGTGCAGTCCTAGTTTCTCCATTGCATGTATGCATCTGGGATGCATCACAGCATGGTTTGGGAACAGCTCCATATAAGACTGCAAGATATTGCAGAGAATTGTGGATGCAGCTAAGACCTTCACACAAACCAACCTCCATTCCATTGACTCCATCTAAACTTCACGCTGCCTTGGCATGGCCAGCAACATAATCAAGGATGGGTGTCACCCCAGTCACTCCCTCTTCTCTCCTCTCCCATCAAGCAAGAGGTGCAGAAGTGTGAAAATGCATACCTCTTGATTCAGGGAACATTTCTTCCCAGCTGTTATCAGACAACTGAACCCTCCTATCAAAACTAGAGAGTGCCCCTGAGCTACAATCTACCTTATTGAGGACCCACAGGCTATCTTTAATCGGACTTTACAGGACTTTATCTTGCACTAAACATTATTCCCGTTATCATGTATCTGTACACTGTGGACGGCTCGATTACAATCATGTATAGTCTTTCCGCTAACTGGTTTGCACGCAACAAAAAGCTTTTCACTGTACTTCGCTACACGTGACTAAACTAAACATTACAGGAAGGATGTGGTAGTTTTGGAGAGGGTGCAGAAGGGGTTTACCAGAATGCTGCCTGGATTAGATATTATCAGCTATAAGGAGAGGTTCGACAACTTTGGATAGTTTTCTCTGGAGCAGTTGAGGGGACATCTGATAGAAGTATATAAAATTATGAGTGGCATAGATCGGGTGGAGAGAGACTGAGAATTCCCTGAGTCTGCTCTGCTTCAAACAAAACAACCCCATCTTGGTGAATCTCACCTGCGCTCTTTCCAGTGCCAGCATGTCTTCCTAAGGTGCGGCAAACTTTTGGTAAGTAGTTCACCTCATGACTTCCAAAGGTTTCGGTACCACCTACAAGGCAAAGTCAGAATCGCAATATACTTTCCACGTCGGGCTGCATACAGGTGTACCTTTCAATATGTTTAACACCTTTCAGAAGAAGCAATTTGTATGATGAGCATTTTGTCTCTTCAGCGAAACTTCCACTAGCTGATTGCAGCTCCCTAAGATGTTCCCAGCAGCATAAACCAAATTTACCAGCATCCAGAAAATGGAAGGAAACACCATGACTTCCATGTAACATCGTGGAAGTGTGTTACTTCCATACTAATTATGGAATAATAATTCATTCCATGATTAGTACATATTAATAGTGTTAGTATACTGTTAGTATATACTAATATTAAGTATTAGAATGCAGTTAGTATTATACTAATACTTGGTATTGTATTAGCAATACATACTAATAATACTAACATTAGCAACCATATCAATGGCTACCATTAGCATGATAACAGTACTAATATTGGCATTCCAATGACAATATGGGATGGTACATCACCATATTAATTTAGAATAATAAACTACTAATTATTTTAACCTAATTTAAAATGGATCACTGTTCCATATCCTAAAATTCCTTGCCAAAATGCAATAGATTGCATTGGTTCGAGAAGAATGTTGAACTCCAGCTTTTTATAGACGGCAAGGTAGTGGTGATAAGTACAGGCATCATCAGTGCCCCCGACGTCCCCATCTGAGAATTTAAATAATCTTTTTGTCCGTGCAAAATAAATGGGTGGCAGAATAGCTAAATTACTACAATATTGGTCTGGAAATATGAGTTTAAATTCCAGAGCAAAATGCAAAGTGCTGGAGGAAATCAGCAGGTCAGACAACATCTGTTGAGGAAATGGACTGAAGACATTTTGGGTCAGGACACCTTAGAGTCATAAATTAAATATGTTAATTCATTAATATATAAAATAAGAAAATTGGTATCTGTACCTATGCCCCGCATCCCCAAATGCTAGATTGTTGTAAAACACATGTAAAAACTTCACTGTTGTAGCTTAGGAAAGAAAATCTACTGTTTTACTCAAGTCTGGGTGACATATGACTTCAATATGGTTGACTATTAAGTGCCCTCAACCCTTAACAATGGCCTCTCAAGCCACTCGTTCAAGGAGTAATTGGGGGTGGATAACAATTCCAGCTTTGCAAGTGACCCCCACATTCCAGGAACAAATAAATAAAAGGGAAAAAAACCCAAAATAGCTACAAATCCACTTAGTCTCTGTGTTGGGGTGAGTGTATTCTGCCACTTGACAGCTCATAAACATTGTGTTTGGTGAATGTAATTTAAAATGGTGACCTGGCAGTGACAGGATGATTTATATTGGGAAGGAGGAAAAGCAATTGAAAAGAAATTTCAACATTTCAACAAACTATTTTAGGAATCTTATGAAATTTTGCGATATCGGAAATAAGAACTTAGCAAAGCTAGAATTGATAAGCACTTTTGCTCCAAATAATCAAATATGCAGAAATATATTTAGCCTTAGCTTTTTTAATTGATTTTATTTATTTTTTGGCACAATTTCCATTCAGAGTTTCTTCTTTGAAGAAAATGTAAAGGATGTTTGCTGTGCTTTTTTTTTTTTGCTCCAAAGTTTCCATTTGGAAGTGATTTTATTATTAACAACAAAATATCAATGTGCTCAGAAAATAGAGGCATGGTCTTGATGGTGGGGAACACTGCAGGAAATGAGAAATGAGAAACACATTTTGCATCTCTTTTGCAGAGGCCTTGGTGCACCTTGTTCAGCCTTCACATTGTGCCTCTATTTTAGCCGAGGAATGATTTCCAGCTAGGCTCTGAAAGCCATAAACAATACTATCTAACAACATCACTTAAACAATGTTCAATGTTTTTCGATTTGTTGGAAGTAAATTCCTTTTTCAATTTTGTTTCCTGGTGGATGTGCAATTTTTTTAGCACGAGAAGAGCAATATGATGACATCTGGTGCAAATTGACTAATTAGGAACAATGAAGCCATTTGTCCTTCCCACGTGCAGAAGAACATTCTACCAGTGAAATGGAAAGTCTTTTGAAACTCTGGCAAACGTTACATTCACACACTGAGTTATACTTTCCATTTGCTGGAATGTTCAGCAGTCCAACTTCATGTTTCCATATGCAGGATGTAACTGATCTGTTATTGATCTGTCCCTCATCCTCTTGCAAAATAGACACTGCAGATATGAGAAGTTAACTCAAGCAGTCAGTAAGATGCCAGAGCAGCAATCTTGTGTCCTCCTTTTCCAAGAGCATCTAGGTTTAAGATGACAAAGAAAGACATTAATTGATTCTTCATGACTGAACCCAAAAGCACCTATAAGCAGACTGCTTATTCAGCATAAAAGCTATTAATATAAACCATATTTTTCTATATGGAAAATAAAATGTAATTTAATTCAATGATTCAATTATTCAATGATACTTTATTATCATATGTACCTGAGTACAGTGAAATGTTTTGTTTTGATATCGACCTGATAAACATTCAATCTACTTTCTCTCCACATGCAGTGCCAGACATGCCAATGTACTCTTTCCTACTTCCAAAAAGGAGGGAGTTATTCCTGGATAAAACTTCATAACTGGCAATGTCCCCACTGTCTCCGATGGACATTCTGAGTTCATGAGGTTACAAAGCAAATGTTGCAGATTTTCGACAGTGCTTCCTTCAAGCCAAACCTGATCTCCTCCCCAGATGTCTATTTACAATCTCTCCCAGCGGAGTTCTTTGGGTATAAACAGTAGCAGAGTGTTTGATGACTTTCCCGTTTTCCTAACCTGGGAATAGCGCGGAAGATTTTTTTTGAGCAACTCCTCTCCCATGTGTAGCATCCTGAATATTGTGTGGTCTGAAGCTGACTAACTCAGCAGGGAGCAAAACCTGATCCCAACACCCTTGTGCCCTGACCAACACACAGACAGTCAATTGACATTTCAGCAGAGTGTTATCTTAACCATTCCAATCCCAGAATCTTTTTCTTGCTCTCGAAGATTTAGTTATTACATTGAATAAGCCTCTGTGATGCCTGATAATCCGAAGGATGCAGATACTGTATATATTTTTATGAGTTCTGACTCACCACCACATCTAAACGCATCCCTTTCCCTTTCAATGGAATCCCACCATCCCATCTAAACGCATCCCTTTCCTTTCCAACGGGATCGCACCACTGGCCACATCTTCCCATCTCCTCCCCTGTCTGCTTTCCGCAGAGACCGCTCCCTCTGTAACTCCCTGGTCAATTTGTCCCTTCCCACCCAAACCACCCCCTCCCCTGGCACTTTCCCTTGCAATCGCAGAAAATGCTACATTTGTCGCTTTACGTCCACCCTTGACTGCATTCAAGGACCCAAGCAGTCTTTCCAGGTGCGGCGTTGGTTCACCTGAACCTCCTCCAACCTCATCTATTACATCCGCTGCTCTCGGTGTCAGCTGCTCTACGTCAGTGAGACCAACACCTCCGCTCAGTTCGCAATAACCAACCTGATCTCCCGGTGGCTCAGCACTTCAACTCCCCCTCAAATTCTGAATCCGACCTTTCTGTCCTAGGCCTCCTCCATGGCCAGAGTGAAGCCCACCGTAAATTGGAGGAGCAGCATCCCATATTTTGCTTGGGCAGTTTACACCCCAGCGGTATGAACATTTACTCCTCCAATTTCAGGTAGTCCCTGCTTTCTCCTCCCCTTCCCTGCTCTCCCTCAGCCCACTGTCTCCGCCTCTTCCTTTCTTCTTCCCGCCCCCCCCACCTTCATATCCGTCTGAAGAATGGTCTCGACCCGAAACATCGCCTATTTCCTTCGCTCCATAGATGTTGCCTCACCCGCTGAGTTTTTCCAGCATTTTTGACTACCTTTCCCTTTCAATGTCTTATCAACAGCCCATCTGACATATTACTGTTGAATTGGAAAGCATTCTTTTCCAGAGCTTTTGGAATTATTTCCAAATCTGTCATAGAGCCATACAGCATAGAAACAGGCCCTTCAACCCAACCTGCCCATGCTAACCAAGATGCCCCATCTAGATTTGTTCCATCTGTCTGCATTTGACACGTATCCCTCTAAACCTATCCTATCCATCTACCTGTCCAAATGTCATTTAAATGTTGTTATAATACATCTCTCAACTACTTCCTCTAGCAGCTCATCCCATATTCTCACTACCTCTGTGTGAAAAAGTTGTCCCTCAGGTTCCAATAAAATGTTTCCACTCTCACAACCTATTTAATTGTTGCATCTTCTCTGATGCAGGTAGAAGTGTCAGGGTTCAGGGAGATCCACCCCATCAGCCGTCGCACACAAAACATAATCCTTACACATTTTCGCCACCTCCAACGGGATCCCACCACTAGTCACATCTTCCCATCTCCATGTCTTTCCACCTTCCGCAGAGGCCGTTCTCTCCTCAATTCCCTGGTTAACTCATCCCTTCCCACCCAAACCACCCCTCAACAAGGTACCTTTCCCTGCAACTGCAGGAGATGCAACACCTGTCCCTATACCTCCTACCTCGACTCTGTCCAGTGATGCCGACCGTCCTTTCAGGTTAGGCAGTTGTTCAAGATGTGGACTCTTATATATCGGCGAGACCAAACGTTGACTGGGCGATCATTTTGCTGAACACCTGCCTCAACCTACCTGATCTCCCGGTTGCTAAACACTTTAATTCCCCTTCCCATTTACACACTGACCTACAGATATCTGTCCTGGGCCTCCTCCATTGTCAGAGTGAGGCTAAATGTAAATTGGAGGAACAGGATCTCATATTTCACTTGGGCAGCTGACAACACAAGGGTTTGAGTATTGATTTGTCTAACTTCAAGTAACCCCTGCATTACCTCTCTCCATCCCTTTCCCACCCTAGTCACACCAGCTTTTCACCTCTCACCTAGCCACAGCAAACAATAACCTGTTTCCTTTATCATTATTACTTTTTTTTTCATTCATTTGTTCTATATATTTCTCGACGTCGTCGTCTTTCCCTTACTTTCAGTCTGAAGAAGGGTCTCGACCTAAAATGTCACCCATTTCTTCTCTCCAGAGACGCTGCTTGTCTCGCTGAGTTACTCCAGCATTTTATGTCTATTTTCAGGGAGGGATGGGTGGTTATGGATGAGCAAATCATGGAGTCACAAAAAGAGTGGCCTGTGCGAAAGCTGTGACCATTCACATTACACCCTCCCAGCCTCTACGTCTAGCTCAGCATCCTTTGTCATTTCTGTCAGCTGCAAACAGACACATCTTCCTCTCCCTGCTCCTTTTTGCATCCTACAGGGACCCATCTCTCCAATTTGCTGAACGCCTGTGCTTTGTCCGCAATGGCCATCTTCAGCTCTGGGATACAAGCCATTTCAACTCTGCCTTCTCATTCCAACTGACCTGCCTGTCCTCAGCCTTCCCTGTTGCCAAGGTAAGGCCAAATGCAAAACTCGAGCATCTCATATTCTGCCTGAGTAATCTGCAACCCAATGGTACGAATTTGCACTTTCCACTTTCGGGAAACTGTCATCCCCTCTGTTCTTTCTCTCTCCTTCAGATCCATGCGGATGGCATTGTGGCACAGCGGTAGAGGGCCAGAGACCCGGGTTCGATCCTGACTAGGGGTGCTGTCTGTATGGGGTTTGTGCATTCTCCCTGTGACTGCGCAGTTTTCACCAGGTGATCCAGTTTCCTCCCAGACTCCAAAGACATACAGGTTTGTAGGTTAATTGGCTATGTTAAAATTGTAAATTGTCCCTAGTGTGTCGGATAGTGCTAGGGTATGGGGATTGCTGGTCGGCGTGGACTCGGTGGGCCGAAGGACCTGTTTCCATGCTGTATCTCTAAAGTAAAGTCTAAAGTTGCTCGATCACAATTCACACCCCCTCTCTCTAGCCATTTTCCTAATTATACCTGACCTCATCACTTAGTTTTGTTCCCCTTATCCACTCGGTTCTATCTGCCTATCACCTCACATTTAACCTCTTAGATTAGATTAGATTAGATTAGATAGCCTTTATTGTTATTCAGACCGAAGTCTGAACGAAATTGCAGCAGTCATACATACAATACAATACAATAAAAAACAACAATAAACACATATTAACATCCACCACAGTGAGTTCACCCAGCATCTCCTCACTGTGATGGAGGCAAAAGTCTTTAGGTCTGCAGTCTCTTCCCTCCTCTTCTCCCTCTGCGCTGAGGCGATCCCCCACCAGGCGATGTTAAAACTGTCCCGCGGCTCAATCACCACCGCCCACCAGTCCTGCTGACGCAGCCGCTGGCCCGCGGCCGAACCCCGGACTCAGGCCACCACCGCCAGAACACCGTCCCAGCCACCCTCACGTGAGTATCGTGCCGTATTCAGCCTCGGGCTGGGCCGGCCCCTACATGGGCGCCGTACCTCCCTCGGGCTGGGCCGCCCCGACATGGGCGCCGTACCTCCCTCGGGCTGGGCTGCCCCGACTTGGGCGTCGCTTCTTCCCCGGGCTGGGCCGCCCCGACATGGGCGCCGCTCCTCCCTCGGGCTGGGCCGCCCCGACATGGGCACCGCTCCTGCCTCGGGCTGGGAACACCATACCTCCCCGAGCTCGGCCACTCCGACGGGAGCACCGTTCCTTCCTCGGGCCAGGCCGCCCTCCCGGGAGCGTCACAGCCCCTCACGGAAGCACTGTTCCAGCCCCGAGCCGGGCCGCCCTCACGGGAGCGAGCTCAGGGCGAGTCCTGGCGGGCTCTGCCTCCTGAGCCTCGAGGTCGCCAGCTCCGCCATTAGGCCTCAGCGCAGACGGAGGTAGAGAAGGGGAATACGACAAAAAAAGTCGCATTCCCCCGCAGGGAGAGACAGCAAGCCCCGTTTCAACCCCCCCCCCAAACACAAACTAAAAACCAAAACTAGACTAACCAAAACAAAATAAACAACACAAAAAACACAAAACAAACAGGACTGCCGGTGAGCCGCTGCAGCCAGAGCCGCACCGCCACTCCGCCGCCGCCACGCCACTAGTTCCTTCCCCCAACTAGTTCCATCCCCCAACTAGTTCCATCCCCCAACTAGTTCCTTCCCCCAACTAGTTCCTTCCCCCAACTAGTTCCTTCCCCCAACTAGTCCCATCCCAACTAGTTCCTTCCCCCAACTAGTTCCTTCCCCCAACTAGTTCCATCCCCCAACTAGTTCCTTCCCCAACTAGTTCCTTCCCCCAACTAGTTCCTTCCCCCAACTAGTTCCTTCCCCCAACTAGTTCCATCCCCCAACTAGTTCCATCCCCCAACTAGTTCCATCCCCCAACTAGTTCCATCCCCCAACTAGTTCCATCCCCCAACTAGTCCCGCCAGTCCTTTTTTCATTTTCCCCTTATCTGTCTGCTTATCAAAGCATTTAAAATAATACTGAAGAATCTGTTGAAATGCATCTCAATTTAAGTATCCTCACTGATTTGAAAATGGATTAAAATAATGCTACTAACAATGCTCCGTAGTGCGTCAAAAACGATGACCAATAGAAGTGCTGGTCCCCACATAAAGTAGTAACTTACACACGTGATTTTAGAAGCATCAATGTCCAGTGCAAATTGTGCAGTGGGGGACCAAGACCGCCTCTACTCTGCCTCTTCCACGAGTAGCTTACAGGCTCATGTCCACAAAGCGAAACCAATGTCTTTACCGCGTCTGCAGACCGCTAAAAGCCATGCCTCCCCAGGCCAGGCGGCACCGTTAAATGCCGCCAACTCACAACGTTTAGCGCTACTGCAGCTCAATGTTGAAGGCCTTACCACCACCAAGCTCAACGTCATCGAACAGATTGCCATCAAAAACAAGGCGACTATAGTTCTTCTGCAGGAGACTCACACCAAAAACAAGCACTTCCTGAAACTGTTCAAAAGGGAACTGCAGATGCTGGAATATCGAAGGTACACAAAATTGCTGGGGAAACTCAGCGGGTGCAGCAGCATCTATGGAGTGAAGGAAATAGGCGACGTTTCGGGCCGAAACCCTTCTTCAGTCTGAAGAAGGGTTTCGGCCCGAAACGTCGCCTATTTCCTTCGCTCCATAGATGCTGCTGCACCCGCTGAGTTTCACCAGCAATTTTGTGTACCTTCCACTTCCTGAAACTTCCTGGGTATGCCCTAGCCGGTCACACCACCGACAAACATCATGGCATAGCTACGTTCGTTCGTAATGACATGGCCTGGTCAGACATAGCACAGTCAGCAGAGGATGCAGAGGTAGAATGGATCACAACCAAAGTGCAAGACACTACCATCGTCAACATTTACAAGCTGCCTCCGAGCAGGTTGGTCCCAACATCTCTGTCAGATGTCCCAGCCCCTGCCGTATATGCTGGTGACTTCAACAGCCATCATACAGACTGGGCATACAACAGCTCCAATGCTGAAGGCGACTTCCTGTCAGAATGGGCCTCGACCACCGATGCAACACTCCTATACTATCCAAAGGAGCCACGCGCGTTCTACTCTGCACGTTGGAACAGCACCACCAACCTGGACCTGTCCTTCGCAAAATGCAGCAACAACGAACCGCTCCCAGTAAGATGCAGCCTGGACAGGTTTTCCCGGTCACACCATCGACCATCGCTCATAACCATTCCATCTCTGGTCCAACCCGTGGAAGGGAAAGACGTCAAGAGGTGGAACTTCCGGAAAGCAAACTGGGTAGGCTTCACACAACAAGTGAATAAGGCAGCCGTTTGTCTCCCACACCCACGCCCCACCAACCTGAACAACGCCTACGACTCATACTGCAAGATGCTGCTGGCTGCCGCCAAGAAGAACATCCCCCGCGGTGTATGTAAAGCCTATGTTCCCTGCTGGGATGACGAATGTGAAGACCTACTTTGCGCCCACACAGAATCACACACCAGCGAAGACAGGGACAAAGCAGCGAACGACCTAATCTGCAGACTAAATGATAAACCCAGGCAAAGATGGACGGAGACAGTGGAATCAATTGATTTCACACACTCCAGCCGTCAGGCGTGGCAGACCATGAATAAGCTGATGGGCAGGTCGACAACTCCAGCACAGTGTCTCATCACTGCAAATTCCATCGTGTCGCTACTGCTGAGCAACGGCCACTTCCCCAACGCAGACAAGGACTTCACCAGAACAACATCAGCGAGAGTCCACGAGCTACACAGGGCCCCGAGCTGTGACTCCAACCTATCCCACGATTTCGCAACACAAGAAATCGAGCAGGCCATCCGACGGCTGAAAACCGGTAAGGCACCAGACACCGACGGCATCTGGTGCCTTACTGGAATACACCCGGAATACATAAAACACCAAGGCAAGAAGGCAAATGACTGGCTGTGCTCCTTCTTCTCCACGTGTTTCCGCTGCCTGAAGCAGCCAAAGATCTGGCGCCGTGCCAAGATGATCGCTCTGCCGAAGCCAAACAAGCCTAGCGATGACCCCAAGGGATACCGACCCATCTCACTGCTGTGTGTTCCATACAAGCTCCTGGTACGTCTCCTCCACACACGTCTCAATCCAGTGATCGACCCCCAGCTGCCTAAAGAACAAGCTGGCTTCCGAAGCGGTAGATCAACGGCGGACCAGGTGACCCTCCTGTGCCAAGACATAGAGGACAGCTTCCAGGCAGGGGATAAGGCAGGCGCTGTCTTCTTGGACCTCACAGCTGCATATGATACTGTCTGGCTGCGTGGACTACACATGAAGCTTCTTGAACAAGCACATGGTGAGCTTCGTTATGGAGACGCTGAGCAACCGCAGCTTCAGGCTGCACACCAGCAATGGGCAATGCAGCAGGGTGAGGAAACTTAAGAACGGCGTCCCTCAGGGCTCAGTGCTGGCACCAATGCTGTTCAACATCTACATCCATGACCTGCCTGCAACCCAGTCAAAGAAGTATGGCTATGCTGATGACCTGGCCATCCTACTCAGTAAACCATCCTGGGAAGTAGCAGAAGAGGGCCTTTCTGAAGACATGAACATCCTGTCTTCATACCTGAGGAACAGGCACCTCAAGCTCAGCATGGGTAAGACAACATCTTCAATGTTCCACCTCAACAACAGGGAAGCGACCCGCGAGATGAACATCATGGTGGATAACGTCCGGTTACGGTCCCAGCCCGTCCCCGCGTACCTCGGTGTGAAGCTTGACAGAACATTGTCATTCAAACAACACCTGGAAGGTGCCAAGGCAAAGACAAGCGCCCGTGCCGCACTGATTCGCCGCCTAGCCGGCACCACATGGGGAGCCACGATGAAGACACTGCGCATGTCCACAGTGGCCCTGGTGTTCTCAGCCGCCGAATACTGCGCCCCAGACTGGTGCCGTAGCCCTCACGCCAAGAAGCTGGATGCTGCCCTCAACAGCGCCCTGCGGACTGTCTCCGGATGCCTACGAACCACCCCAGTAAACCAACTGCCCGTCCTCGCTGGCATCGCCCCAGCCAACATCAGACGAGAAGCAGCCACGCTGGCCCTCTCTCGAAAGGCACAGATCAGTGAATCCCACCTCCTCCATCAGATCGTCACAGAGACACCACGACGAGTGCGCCTCAAGTCACGGCAACCCTTTGTCACGCAAACCCAAGAGCTGCTCTGCACAACACCGACTGAAGCTTCTAAGGCCGCCTGGGTCAAGACGAGATGGAGAGACCAGTGGAAGTCAGTGGAACCATCTGGGCTACACCAGTACATCAATGACCCCATGGACGTCCCTGGCCAGGACCTTCCCCGAAAGCAGTGGACAACCCTCAACCGCTTGAGGACAGGCATCGGACGCTATGGAGTAGCGATGAAGAAGTGGGGCCTCGTGGTCAGCGCCTCCTGCAAGTGTGGGGACCCAACACAGACAGTGGAGCACATCGTCACCAGTTGCCCCAAACACCGGCCACCGAATGGTGAATGAGGTCTGATTGACCTGGACGATGACACGTTGGCTTGGCTCGCCTCAACGGAGCTGCAGGTCTAAAAGACACACGACAGAAGAAGAAGAAGTCCAGTGCAAATAGGAGTATGAATAGGTGAGGACACTCACACAGACATCTCTTGTTCTGAGTAAATGATACTTAATGATCATTTATCCACTGGCAAGGTGCAGGGCAGACCCTTTGGTTCATGAACAAGTTGAACATGTTTTGAATATTCAGGCTGAGCTTGAGTTGTAAAGTAATTCATAACATTGATCAGTGATATATCAAACAAGTTTGGGCAAAGTAAGCAAGGTCACCCTCACTTTGCAATGTTATTGTTGATTTAATGGCCTTTCCAGGGAGAAGTTTTATTTTGTTGAAGAGAAGGTTCAAATTTTCGAAACAACTCTTAATTTTTATGAGTGAGAACTGTGGCATTCTCTTAGTCATGGTCAGATATGAAAATAGATATCAATCATGCTGTTTATTAGTATTCCCATTTCTTGAATTAACCATTTCCAAAATGAGATAAAAGATAACTGATGTCCAACTGTTTGTAAAGTTCTCAAAATGCCACAGTTCTGTAATATTTTATGAGGGCAGTTACACTATGTACAGAGCAAAATATATGAATGAAAACATACATCATATGGCACTTTTCTTTACAATCCATCTCCTGTATCGTAACAGAGGTGTAGCAAATGTGACGGCTGAATGGATGAATTGCACATTTATTTTCGTCTAAATTTTATTATCCACGACAAAATTTCATTTGGGTGATGTTGAAAATAAATCTATCTGCTATCTGAAAGTAAATGCCTGTGCTGACAACATTTTCCATTTTGGTTGTAATTTTGCTGCTGCTCCCTTAAATATTAAATGACTTATTTACAGAATTTATACTTAAAGGGATAATATGTAACGTTATTCATTTCTGATTCAATCATGGTATGTAGGCTAACATTTGTTGTTTTCCTTAACCTACGTTTGCATGGTAAGTTGCATTCTTGAACTGCTGCAATGCTTCTGGTGAGGATATCCATGTACTATTGGGAGTTGCAGGATTAAGACCCAGTAAGAATGAAGGAATGACAGTGAATCTCAAGGTCAGGATGCTGTGTCACTTGAAAGGGAACCCACATTTAATGGTGTTCCTATGTGCCTGCTGCATAACCTATTGCGAGAAGATGAAGAAGGTGTTTGACACGTTGGCCTTATAAGTCATTGAATTAAGTGTAGAAGGTGGGATCTTATATTACAGTTGAACAAGTTGGTGAGGCCGCATTTGGAGGGCCTTGTTCATTTTTGGTCACCCTGCTGTAGGAAGGATGTCATTAAGCTGGACACAGTGCAGAGAAGATTTACGAGGATGTTGCCAGGACTACAAGATTTACGAGGATGTTGTCAGGTTAGTTTACTTTGGTGTAGGAAGGAACTGCAGATGCTGGTTTAAACCGAACAGAGACACAAAATCAAGTGTAACTCAGCAGGACAGGCCACATCTCTGGAGAGAAGGGATGGGTGACGTTTCTTCGCTCCAGACATGCTGCCTGTGTTACTCCAGCATTTTGTGTCTATCTTTAGTTTACTTTGGTGATGTGATTGGGACAGATATCATGGGCCAAGGGGCCTGTTCCTGCATTGTACTCTTCTTTGCTCTGTGTTCCAAGCGAAGTGTTCTTTATTGCAGAGTATACAGGAGTATAAAGCCAGGAGAAAACAATCATTTAACTTCGGCCTGTGAAGGGGTTTTGTTTGATTCCCCTTAACTTTGGATTTAACAAGGCTTCTGAATACCACAACTGGAAAAACAATACTCAATGCCAGCCCTCTTATCTCAGCTTTCAGACTTCGCTCTCTTCACCAAGTTTGAGCCAAAGTTATTGAGTCCTGGGTGGTGTGTTGCAGTGAAACCGAGCGTCTGTGAGCAAGTAGTTAGCAAATGTCACTTGATAGTGCTGTTAATGGCAATCACCATCGTTATGTAGATGATTGACCAATGGCATAGCAATTAGCTGAATGTCTGGTTTGACTTTAGACTTCAGAAATACAATGTGGAAACGGGATGCTTCGGCCTACTGAGTGTGTAGATCAACAATCACCCCGTACGCGAGCACTATCCTACACATTAGAGACAATTTACCATTTTTAATGAAGCCAAATAACCTACAAACCTACACGTATTTGGAGTGTGGGAGGAAACCGGAGCACCAGGTGAAAACTAATGCAGTCACAGGGAGAATATACAAACTCCATACATACAGCACCCATATTCAGTGTTGAATGAGGGTCTCTGACGCTGTAAGGCAGCCACTCTACTGCTTCGCTACCGTGTCTCCCTGCTTTTAAGAACAGTGCTGTGAATTTCTTCATTTGGTTATGTAGAAGCACTAATATTATAGTTGCACTGGAACAGCCTGGATAAAATCAAGACTAGTTCTGAAATGTAAGTCTTCAGCACTGCAGCTGGGACATTATCTGCTTCATAGCCTTCTCTGTGTATATATGTATCACTTGGAACTTATCAAATTAATTGAATACCTCTTGAGGAAATCAAGTTACTGTAGATTAACACTCAGCACATCTGGCTGAGGATATTTGTAAATGTAAATCCTTGTCTTTGGCTTGTCATGCACTGGTCTACACCATCATAAATAATAAAATGCTCTTGGAGCCTTCTCACTTAGCTGATCAATTGGTCGCAATCATTCACGATTGGATATGGCAGACTGTAAAGTTATAAGGTGATCTATTGTTCATGCGGATCCATATTTCTACTTGTTGCCTGCTCGTTTCATTGATTATCATGCACAGAGTCCTCTGTTGAGACTTTGCCAAGTTTTTCAATTTATTTGTAGGTGCTACTGCCAGCATGCAATCCTCATTCAACCAGACTGGTTCTCTGGCTTGCAGCTAATGATAGAGCGGATAGTAGCAAAGGTAATTTATTTTTCATCCATTTCTTTTGTTCTTTATTTCCTCCTCCAATGCAGTCACTGTAGGCTGCGAATCTGAGGCATGGTTCATGGTACTTTATTGTTACATGTACCGACGTACGGTGAAATTCAATTTTGCATACAGTTCAGTACAAGCATCACTATACATAGGCACATCTTAGATACAGTACAAGTGTGGGTGGGCGGCGCGACTCTTGTCAGCAGCGGCCTCTGCAGTCCGTCTGTCTTTTTATTGTTTTCTGTCTTGTTCTATGTAGTTTTTATTGTTTTTTTTGTCGGGGTATGTGTGTGGGGGTGGGGTGGGGTGGGGGAACTTTAAGATCTTTCCCCTGCACGGGAGACCCGACCTTTTCTTTGTCGGGTCTCCGTTGTCGTTGGGGCTGCAACGTGGAGCGGCCTCCAACAGGAATGACCTGGGCTCCAGTCGCGGAGCTGCGGATTTACTCACCATCACGGAGCTGGCCGAGTCCGGAGCGGGTGGAGCTGTGGTGGAGCGCTGCAGTGACCCGACACCCGGAGTTTCGGAAGCTCCTACCGCAGGTCTGTGGACGGTAATGCCGGGAGCCCGCGGGTCCCTGGTGGGAGACCGCTTTTCGGGGCTTCCGCAGCGGCGACTTCTCCCGCCCGAGTTGCGGGGTTGAAGATTACCTGGAGCGGGGCCTTACATCACCGCCCCGCGCGGTTTGGAATGGCCGTGGGACTTTGTGAGCGCCCGCCGGGGCTCCAACACCAAGAGCCCGCCGGGGCTCCAACACCAAGAGCCCACCGGGGCTCCAACACCAAGACCCGGTGCATGGCCTTGCATCGCCCGGTGTGGCTTTAATGGCTGCGGGACATTTAACATCGCCCGCCGGGGGCTTTGATTCTGTCTTTGACTCTGACATGGGGGGGAGAGGGGAGTGCAGGGGAGAGATATGTTTAAGTTTTGCCTTCCATCACAGTGAGGAGGACTCACTGTGATGGATGTTTATGTGAATTGAATTGTGTTGGTGTGTGTCTTGGTTCTTTTTTTGTATGGCTGCAGAAACCAAATTTCGTTTGAACCTCATGTGAGGTTCAAATGATAATAAAAGGTATTGTATTGTATTGTATTGTGTATAGAAATAGTACAGAGACAGTATACATGAGTCGCCAGATTTGGCACCATTTGCAAGTCCCAGTTGTTGTATGCCATTTGTCAGGGCCTGGATTGACACCTGGAAGTATGATGTTGTGGCGATCAGTGAAACATGGTTGCAGGAGGGCTGTGATTGGAAACTAAATATTCCAGGATTTCGTTGCTTCAGGTGTGATAGAATTGGAGGGGCAAGAGGTGGAGGTGTTGCATTGCTTGTCAGGGAAGATATTACAGCAGTGCTTTGGCAGGATAGATTAGAGGGCTCGTCTAGGGAGGCTATTTGGCTGGAACTGAGAAGTGGGAAAGGTGTAGCAACACTTATTATAGACCGCCAAATGGGGAGCGCGAATTGGAAGAGCAAATATGTAAGGAGATAGCAGATATTAGTAGTAAGCACAAGGTAGTGATTGTGGGAGATTTCAATTTTCCACACATAGACTGGGAAACACATTCTGTAAATGGGCTGGATGGTTTGGAGTTTGTAAAATGTGTGCAGGATAGTTTTTTGCAGCAATACATAGAGGTACCTACTAGAGAAGGGGCAGTGCTGGACCTCCTGTTAGGAAATGAGACAGGCCAGGTGGCGGAGGTATGCGTTGGGGAGCACTTCGGGTCCAGTGATCACAATACCATTAGTTTCAATATAATTATGGAGAGGGTCAGAACTGGACCTAGGGTTGAGATTTTTGATTGGAGAAAGGCTAACTTTGATGAGATGCGAAAGGATTTAAAAGGAGTGAATTGGGACATTTTGTTTCATGGGAAGGATGTAGAAGAGAAATGGAGGACATTTAAAGGGGAAATTTTAAGAGTACAGAATCTTTATGTCCCTGTTCGGTTGAAAGGAAATAGTAAAAATTGGAAAGAGCCATGGTTTTCAAGGGAAATTGGACACTTGGTTTGGAAAAAGAGTGAGATCTACAATAATTATAGGCAGCATGGAGTAAATGAGGTGCTTGAGGAGTATAAAGAATGTAAAAAGAATCTTAAGAAAGAAATTTGAAAAGCCAAAAGAAGATATGAGGTTGCTTTGGCAAGTAAGGTGAAAGTAAATCCAAAGGGTTTCTACAGCTATATTAATAGCAAAAGGATAACGAGGAATAAAATTGGTCCATTAGAGAGACAGAGTGGACAGCTATCTGCAGAGCCAAAAGAGATGGGGGAGATATTGAACAATTTCTTTTCTTCGGTATTCACCAAGGAGAAGGATATTGAATTATGTGAGGTAAGGGAAACAAGTAGAGTAGCTATGGATACTATGAGATTCAAAGAAAAAGAAGTACTGACACTTTTGAAAAATATAAAAGTGGATAATTCTCCAGGTCCTGACAGGATATTCCCTAGGACATTGAGGGAAGTTAGTGTAGAAATAGCAGGGGCTATGACAGAGATATTTCAAATGTCATTAGAAACGGGAATAGTGCCCGAGGATTGGCATACTGCGCATGTTGTTCCATTGTTTAAAAAGGGTTCCAAGAGTAAACCTAGCAATTATAGACCTGTTAGTTTGACTTCAGTGGTGGGCAAATTAATGGAAAAGATACTTAGAGATAATATATATAAGCATCTGGATAAACAGGGTCTGATTAGGAACAGTCAACATGGATTTGTGCCTGGAAGGTCATGTTTGACTAATCTTCTTGAATTTTTTGAAGAGGTTACTAGGGAAATTGATGAGGGTAAAGCAGTGGATGTTGTCTATATGGACTTCAGTAAGGCCTTTGACAAGGTTCCTCATGGAAGGTTGGTTAAGAAGATTCAATTGTTCGATATTAATGCAGGAGTAGCAAGATGGATTCAACAGTGGCTGAATGGGAGATGCCAGAGAGTAATGGTGGATGGCTGTTTGTCAGGTTGGAGGCAGGTGACTAGTGGGGTGCCTCAGGGATCTGTGTTGGGTCCACTGTTGTTTGTCATGTACATCAATGATCTGGATGATGGTGTGGTAAATTGGATTAGTAAGTATGCAGATGATACTAACATAGGTGGTGTTGTGGATAATGAAGTAGATTTCCAAAGTCTACAGAGAGATTTAGGCCATTTGGAAGAATGGGCTGAAAGATGGCAGATGGAGTTTAATGCTGATAAGTGTGAGGTGCTACATCTTGGCAGGACAAATCAAAATAGGACGTACATGGTAAATGGTAGCGAATTGAGGAATGCAGTTGAACAGAGGGATCGAGGAATAACTGTGCATAGTTCCCTGAAGGTGGAATCTCATGTAGATAAGGTGGTAAAGAAAGCTTTTGATATGCTAGCCTTTATAAATCAGAGCATTGAGTATAGAAGTTGGGTTGTAATGTTAAAATTGTACAAGGCATTGGTGAGACCAATTCTGGAGTATGGTGTACAATTTTGGTCGCCCAATTATAGGAAGGGTGTCAACAAAATAGAGAGAGTACAGAGATTTACTAGAATGTTGCCTGGGTTTCAGCAACTAGTGTTGCAGAGAAAGGTTGAATAAGTTAGGTCTTTATTCTTTAGAGCGCAGAAGGTTAAGGGGGGGACTTGATAGAGGTCTTTAAAATGATGAGAGGGATAGACAGAGTTGACGTGGATAAGCTTTTCCCATTGAGAGTAGGGAAGTTTCAAACAAGAGGACATGACTTCAGAATGAAGGGACAGAAGTTTAGGGGTAACATGAGGGGGAACTTCTTTACTCAGAGAGTGGTAGCTGTGTGGAATGAGCTTCCAGTGAAAGTGGTGGAGGCAGGTTCGATTTTATCATTTAAAAATAAATTGGATAGGTATATGGATGGGAAAGGAATGGAGGGTTATGGTCTGAGTGCAGGTAGATGGGACTAGGGGAAAATAAGTGTTCGGCACGGACTTGTAGGGCCGAGATGGCCAGTTTCCGTGCTGTAATTGTTATACTGTATGGTTATATGGTTATATGAATACAGTAGAAAACTACTACCACAGTGCACCTCCATTTTAATGGTTGCAGGTTGGGTTTAGGTAGTAGCAGCCTCAGATTTATCATGCTGGACCTCTTCCATTGTAGCAATTACTTTGGCTATGTATTTGAACAGAAAACCCGCATTCAGAACTGGGATCAGCATTTGATTGGAACCACAAAGGCTATCTGTATAAAACTGCCCATTTTTGGATAACGGGCTTGAATGAAATAAAAAAACTGCAGTTGCTTTAAATGTTGTCCGTTTAGCACCTGATATGCCCAGCCATGATAATGCAAATAAGCAGGCCTTAGAAAACTTGTTCAGGTAATGCAGACTTTGGGTGGAACATGAGGTCAAACAAGCATAGTGCTAAATCTTATTTAGACTTTATAATCTAGAGATACAGTGCAAAAACTGGCCCTTTGGCCCACCAGTCCATGCTGACCTGCAATCACCCCATACACCAGCACTATCCTACACTAGAGACAATTTGCAATTTTACTAAAGCCAATTAACCTATAAACCTGTACGTCTTTGGAGTGTGGGAGGAAACCGGATCAGCCAGAGAAAACCCACATGGTCACAGTGAGAATGTACAAACTCTGTACAGAGCACCCATAGTCGGGATCGAACCCAGGTCCATGGCGCTGTAAGGCAGCAACTCTATAGCTGCGCCACCGTGCTGCCCCACAAGATATGGGTATAACTTGTTCGCAAGATATAGTTAGAACTGGCAAGGATGACATTTGGTGTTCATCCCCAGATGCTGTTGAACTGAGGAGGCACATCTAAACCAGACCTGATAAGAATGGTAGGTTATTTTCTGATGGACATTATTGAACCAGATGGACATGCATGACAATCCCATAGTTTTATGGTGACCAACAGAGGGTTCTTTTCCCAATTCTAGATTAATTATTTGAAGTGAAGTGAAATTCCCTATCTGCCAAATGTAGATCACAACTCAGTGGACAAAGGCTTTGGATAGTAGACATGATCTGCACATATGTTTAAGGGTTTTTTCTAATTTGACCCTTTGCAGATTCTTTAACCAAATGTATGAATGTATTCAAAATTGTGTACCTCTTGCTGATTAATAACATGCGTGGATTGAATAACAATTTCATCATCTGAGTGCATTTAATTTAACTGAATTGAGATCCACAATTTTTAGCAGAAATTGTCAAAAATCATATCTGTACAATTAAATTGCAAAATAAGTAGTAGTAGTAGAATTAATTTAATGAAGTATTGGATATTATATCACTATCAACATTGTATTTTAGCGCAACCACTGTTTTTGGAGAGGACTGCTCATCCGCCCAGCTTACCCTTGAGCAAAACTGCAAAATGCAGGTGGCACCACTCAACCTCGGTTGGAGTGAAAGCCACGTAATGTAATGTAACTGTTTTTAGGAATAAATCAAGTTACATCCTCGAGTAATATATTGGACAGGGATGGTTATATTCTGAACTGTGCATCACTTCTTCAAACACAAGATTTCTCCTGCTGACTCCTTTCATTGTATTTGTATTTGCATTTGAACAGTAAACCCACATTCAGAACTGGGATCTGCACTCGATCTAATTCACCACCCCTCGCTGTCTAAAACTGTCCATATTTGGATAACAAGTTTGAATGAGAAACAGAAAAAACTGCAGCTGCTTTAAACGTTGCCAATTTGGCACCTGATCTGTTCTATACTTGCAGTTGTCAAGACTTGCTTCAATTTCCACTGTAGTAATTCTAGCAAAGATGAGTTTTGTTCAACAAATTTGGCTATGAATCAGGAAACCAATGTCTGAGAAGAAAGGTTTATCCTGAACTTATGAATGGATAACTTATTTCCCCTAAAGTAATTTACAAATTATTATTCTGCACTTCCTTTCTCCCTTAACTCATGTGTGTTTGAACATACTTCAGAAGCTTGCCTTTCCCTCCAACCAGCCAACCTTGTTATATGACAATGCCAATGTTAAATTTGGACTTTCACCAGACTTTGGAAATGGCACAAAGATTGGTGACTCAAAAAATAATTTAACTGTGTTTTGCACATGTGACAATAAATCACCATTGAACTATCCTCTGTTTTTACAACTTTCATCTGATCAGCTGAATGATTCTACTGATAAAATCAAATCAGGGCAAGTGGTTTTAGATTTGTTTCTGCCCTTGAATTCCATTTTTCCATCTCTCCCGACTGCACCATATAGCGGTGCCTACTGGCGCATGCTGGTATCGAACCCGACGTTCGGAAGCCGCGGTCACGTTACTCGGGAGGGGCTGCTTGTTTTCGTGCGACAGTTCAGCACTGACCACCGTTGTGGCCAGATGTGTCAAGAGAGCCTGTAAACTGAAGAGTGAATTTCCGAATAAAAATTTGTTTAACAATTCAGTTGTCGTTCTTGCGACCGCCAAAACCATTTCATTTACAATTTATTTATAATGCGTAGATGTCAGGCTTTGTCCATAGTTCGCTCTCCCTTTCATTGAGATGATTCTTTGCTTGAGTTTTTAATTATCCGTGCCAGTGACACAGTGAGGATGATTCTTGTCTCCTTATCATCCTGTTGCAGTTATAAATTGTGCAAGAGCAGGCAGAAAATAGTGTTTGTTCTTCCTGCCCAGTGACTAGAGGTTTTACCATTGGTTACACTTTTCCTGAGACTTTAATCCTGTGAGTCGGTGCTTTTATTTAACATACATTAGAGCTCAGAGAATAAATTGAAATCAGGGTCAAATCAAGGTGGATACTGGAAACATTATTTAAAGGAACCCCCAGCTGCTCGCAAATAACACAACATTTTTTGGAAGCAATTTTCTTTCTGCTGTTTATGTATTTTTAATCTTAAAAGTGCTTGTACATACTGCAGGAGGTGAAACAATGCCAGTATGGGCAATACAGCGTGCCAGTATAAAAGTGATCAACACAGTCAATGCTAACAAGTAAAATCAACAATGTTAATGTTACAATCACACTTAAGACATTTAAGAGAGAGGCACAAGGAACTGCAGATGCTGGAAATTTGAGCACAACACAAAGTGCTGGAGTAATTCAGCAGCTCAGGCATCACCTGTGCAGGGAATGCATAGGTGACGATTTTTCCGGTCGGGATCCTCATTCAATTTGATTGCAGTCGGGGGGGGGGGGGGGGAGAGGGAGAAAGCTGGAAGAGAGGTGGGAGCGGGACAAAACCCGGCAAGTGATAGGTGGATTAAACTGAGAGGGGTTTGATTGGCAGATGAGTAGAATAAATGACAGAGATGAAAAGGAGACAGAAGAGTGCCAGATAAGGAGAAAAGAAATGTAAAGCCAGCGGGTAGGATATGTAGATATAGGTGGAAGGGGACATGGGTGCAGAAAGAGGGGTGGGATAGGGAGAGAAATGGGGTGGGGGGAGGGAGCACAGGAAAGATAGAGGAGGTAAGGGTAGATTACTTAAAATTGGAGAATTCAATGTTCATACCGTTGGGTTGTAAGCTACCCAAGCAGAATATGATGTGCTGTCCCTCCAGTTTGAGAGTGGCCTCACTCTGGCAATGGAGGAGTCTCACGACAGAAAGGTCAGTATGGTAATGGGAAGATGAGTTAAAATGGTTAATTACCTGAAAATTAGGCAGGCTTTGGCAGACAGTCATAGAATCATACAGAAACAGGCCCCTTGGCCCAACACGTACATACCGACCAAGATGCCCCATGTAGCTCAAAACCTTTCCTGTCCCTGTCCAAATGTCTTTTAAATGTTGTTATCATACCTGGCAGCTCTACATACCTACTACCCTATGAGTAAAAAAAACCACTGTTCCCAAATGTTAAATGTTACCCCTATTGTCTTAAACCTATATCCTCTGGTTTTTGTTTACCTACCTTGGGTAAAAGACTTTGGGCATTCAACCTATCTAATCCCCTCATGATCTTATACACCTCTGTAGGATCACCCCTCAGCCTCCTGTGTTCAAGGAATAAATTTCTAGATTGCCCATCCTCGCCCTACAGCTCACCCTTCGTCCTGGCAAAATTATTGTAGATATTTGCTGCACTCTTTCAAGCTTAATGGCATCCTTCCTATAGCAGACCAAAAGTGAACACAATACTCCAGATGTGGCCTCACCAACGTCTTGTACAACTGATACATCCCAACTCCTCTACTCAATACCCTGACTGATGAGGAATGAGGGTTGGTTTAAACTGCACGTATTTTATGCAAGGGGCTTGACGGGTTAGGCAGATGAGCTTAGGGCGTGGATAGGTACAAGCGACTGGGACGTTGTAGCCATGACTGAAACCTGGTTAAGGGAGGGGCAGGACTAGCAGATCAATGTTGCGGGGTACAGGAGCTTCAGGAAAGACAGGAGTGAGGAAAAAAGAGGAGGGGTGGTTGCATTGTTGGTTAAGGAGGATGTCACGGGCTGTGTTCAGAGGTGACATTATGGACGGTTCGTCTAGTGAGGCGGAATGGGTGGAGCTGAGGAACAAGAAAGGGATGATCACCTTGTTGGGGATGTACTACAAACCCCCCAAATAGTCAACGGGAATTAGAAGAGCAAATGTGCCTGGTGATTGCAGACCGCTGCAGGACAAATAAGGTTGTTGCAGTAGGGGATTTCATCTTTCCCAATATAGACTGGGTAAATCATAGCATGAAGGGTTTAGATGGGGTGCAATTCCTCAAAAGTGCTCAGGTGAGTTTTCGTAAACAGTAAGTGGAAACCTCCACATGTGAGAGGGCAACGCTGGATCCAGTATTGGGAAATTGGGAAGGGCAAATTAATGAAGTGTGTGTGGAGGAGCCTTTTGGGACTAGTGACCACAGTTCGATTAGGTTTAAGATAGTTATGGATAGGGATGGAGAGGGTCCACGTGTTAAAATGCTCAACTGGGGTAAGGCCAACTTTGAGGGTATGAGAAAAGGTCTCGCCAAGTTGACTGGAGCAGGTTATTTGAGGGGAAAGGAACATCGGCCAAGTGGGATGTTTTTAAAAGTGTACTGAAGAAAGCTCAGGATGAGCCACCAATAGAGTGAAAGGTAAAGCAGGCAAATGTAGGAAAACTTGGCTGATGAGGGAAATTGAGACGTTAGTCAAAAACAAGAAGGATGCATGGGACAGGTATGGGCAGCTGGGATCAAGTGCATCCATGGAGGAGTTTTGGGAACTAAGGAGTAAATTAAAAAAGAAAATCAGAAGGGCAAAAAGGGGCCAGGAGATAGCTCTGGTGGGTAGCATTAAAGACAATCCCAAAATATTTTATAAATAGATAAGGGGGAAAAGGGTATCTAGAGAGATAGTGGGACCTCTCAGGAATAAAAGCAGTCACCTCTGTGTGGAGCCACAGGAGATGGGTAAGGTCCTCAATGAGTATTTCTCCTCTGTATTTACCGAGGAGAAAGACAGTAGGACGGAGGAAATTGGAGCAGTCACTTGAAGGGTCATGAGAGCAGTCAGGGTTACCGTTGAGGAAGGTAGTGTTTGAAGGTAGACAAATCTCCGGGGCCTAATCAGATATATCCAAGGTCATTGCGGGAAACTAGAGAGGAAATTGCGGGAGCCATGGTTGAAATTTACGAGTCGTACTTTAATACAGGAGAGGTGCCAGAGGATTGCAGGGTGGCAAATGTTGTGCCTCTTTTCAAGAAGGGCTGCAGGGAAAATGCTGGAAACTATAAGCCGGTGAGCTTAACATCTGTAGTTGGTAAGTTACTGGAGAGTATTCTGAGATATAGGATATATGGGCATTTAATGGGCAAGGGTTGATTAGGGATAGCCTGCATGGTTTTGTATGTGGGAGGTCGTCTCACAAATCTGATTGATTTTTTTTGAAGACATGAGCAAAAAGGTTGATGAAGGCAGAGCTGTAGATGTTGTGTACATGGACACGTAAGGCGTTCTACAAGGTGCCGCAAGGTAGGCTACCCTGGAAGGTTAGATCTCATGGGATCCAAGGAGAGAGCTGAATGGAAAACAAATTGGCTCCATGGAAGGAAGCAGAGGGTGATGGTGGAAGGTTGCTTCTCAGAATCTAGGCCTGTGCCACAGGGTTCGGTGCTGGGCCCGTTACTGTTTGTCATCTACATTAATTATTTGGATGAGAATATACAAGACAAGATTAGCAAGTTTGCTGATGATACAAAAGTTAGTGGTTTTGCAGATAGTGAAGATGGTTGTGAAAGATTGCAACAGGATCTGGATCGATTGGCCAGGTGGGCGTTGGAATGGTGGATGGAATTTAATACGGAGAAATGTGAGGTATTGCATTTTGGGATGTCGAACAAGGCAGGACCTACACAGTAAATGGTAGGCCTCTGGGTAGTGTTGTAGAGCCGAGGGATCTAGGAGTACAAGTGCATGGTTCCATGAAGGTCGAGTCGCAGGTAGATAAGGTGGTCAAAAAGGCTTTTGGCACTTTGGCCTTCATCAGTCAGTGTATTGAGTATATAAGTTGGGAGGTCATGTTGCAGTTGTATAAGATGTTGGTGAGACTGCATTTAGAATATTGTGTTCAGTTCTGGGCACCATGTTATAGGAATGATATTGTCAAGCTTGAAAGGGTTCAGAGGAAATTTACAAGGATGTTGCCAGGACTAGATTGTGTGAGATATTGGGAGAGGTTGAGTAGGCTGGGGCTCTATCCCATGGAGCGGAAGAGGATGAGGGGAGATCTTATAGAGGTATACAAAATCATGAGAGGAATAAATCGGGTAGATGTACAGAGTATTTTACCCAGAGTATCCAGGAATCGAGGACCAGAGGACATAGGTTCAAGGTGACAGGGAAAAGATTTAATAGGAACCTGAGGGGTAACTTTTTCACACAGAGGGTGGTGGGTATTTGGATCAAGCTGCCAGAGGAGGTAGTTGAGGTTGGGACTATCCCATCATTTAAGAAACAGTTGGACAGGTACATGAATAGGAAAGGTTTGGAGGGTTATGGACCAAGCGCAGGCAAATTGGACTAGGGTAGCTGGGACATTGTTGGCCGGTGTAGGCGAGTGTAGGCGAGTTGGGCCGAAGGGTCTGTTTCCACACTGTATCACTCTATGACTCTATGATGCCCAATGTACCAAACACCTTTTTATTATCCTATCCACCTGTTACGCCACTTTCAGGGAAATATGTACCTGTATTCCTAGATCCCTCTGCTTTATTACACTCCCCGTTCACTGTAAGGGTCCTGCTCTGGTTTGACTTCTTGCAATTAAACTCCATTAGCCTTCCTCAACCCACTTGTCCAGTTGATTAAGATCCTGCTGTACTTTGATAAACCCAGCATGTGTTTGGTGAAACAGTCGCTTTGTCTATGTTTGATTTCACTGATGTAAAAGAGGTCACATTGGGAACATCAAATAGGTATGTTGCAAAACTTACCTTCAGCGGCGCTGCAGTTCTGCCGCTGCCCGTGTGCGCGACTTTGGCGCCTTTGAGAGGGGGGCGGGTTTAAAACGCGATTTTCTCTAGGCTGTTGAAATCGATGTTGTTCAGCCTACTTAGTTGCTGATGAAAAATCGCTGCGAAATTCATTTGCTGCAGCTATTTTTAAACTAAATTGGGTTATTTAATTGTTATAGTAGATTAAATATCATCCTCTAAAGCCGCGAACCCTGACAACGGTAGGTAGGTTGTTTATTTTTACATTAAAAAGGGCTTCTTAAGATCCCTTTATACAAAATTTTATTTTGCGAGTAGCTGACTTGGGGGCCCATTCAATCCTGCAGTATCTTTCATGCCATATTGGCTTCAGATCCACCGCAATGGCAGCGTTCCAAACCAGTGCGTTCCACAAAATCCCACTCGCAAGCTGATTTAAATGGCCATTAATTTACAGCAATTGAACACTAAATCCCTTCCATTTGGCCTATAGATTAATGTCAATGAGATTTAAAAATCATGTTTTATTGTCAATTCTTGTGTGAATGTTCTTTGGACACTTAGGCTATTTAAAAATGTTAATCTTTCTTTAAGAAATGGATAGATGTTTAGATCTAGTAATTGAATTTTGGAATTAGCTACAATTGGATAACTAACTAATTATATGCTTTAATTTCAGGTCATCCAAGTAAGATTGTTTAATATTTGTTTCAGAATGCTTCAATTTATAATAACTGAAAATTTCTTTCAGTTCTCTTAATTTTTAATAAAGTTATGGGCTTCAGACTGTTCTTGATCACAGCCTTTGTGTTAAGTCAATCGAAAATCAATTGGGAACAAGATGCTAATTTCAGAGTATGAAAATGGCCATAACCTTTTTAATACTGAAGATATGAAAGTGAATTAGGTGTCAAATTAAACTTCTTTTTATGCTTTATCTGATGGGATAAATTGCAGACTTGATTTTTAAAATCTCAACATTTTGTAACATTGCTACATCAAATGCAGTAGATGAGTTCAGGCTGCACCTCTGGAAAAAAGGAATAGATAACGTTTTGGGTTGAAATCCTTCTTCAGACTGAAGTTACTCCAGCATTTTGTGTCTACCTTTGGTATGAACTAGCATCTGCAATTCCTTCCTATCTTCTTGATTTCTTCTCTGGCTGATTATTATCCACATGTTGTATCACCCAAACACCACTGCTTCCGAATATCCACCTCACTGTGTACAAATTGTTCCCTTAATGTGTGTATGGGTATGTGATGTACCAAAGGCCTTGTTGAGTTGGACTAGTTCAAGTTCAAGTGAGTTTATTGTCATGTGTCCCTGTATAGGACAATTAAATTCTTGCTTTGCTTCAGCACACAGAACATAGTAGGCATTTACTACAAAACAGATAAGTGTGTCCATATACCATGATATAAATATATACACACATGAATAAATAAACTGATAAAGTGCAAATAACAGAAAATGGGTTATTAATAATCAGAGTTTTGTCCGAGCCAGGTTTAATAGCCTGATGGCTGTGGGGAAGTAGCTATTCCTGAACCTGGTTGTTGCAGTCTTCAGGCTCCTGTACCTACTACCTGAAGGTAGCAGGGAGATGTGTGTGTGGCCAGGATGGTGTGGGTCTTTGATGATACTGCCAGCCTTTTTGAGGCAGCGACTGCGATAAATCCCCTCGATGGAAGGAAGGTCAGAGCCGATGATGGACTGGGCAGTGTTTACTACTTTTTGTAGTCTTTACCTCTCCAGGGTGCTCAAATTGCCGAACCAAGCCAAGATGCAACCGGTCAGCATGCTCTCTACTGTGCACCTGTAGAAGTTAGAGAGAGTCTTCCTTGACAAACCGACTCTCCGTAATCTTCTCAGGAAGTAGAGGCGCTGATGAGCTTTCTTGATAATTGCATCAGTGTTCACGGACCAGGAAAGATCTTCAGAGATGTGCACGCCCAGGAATTTGAAGCTCTTGACCCTTTCAACCATCGACCCAATGATATAAATGGGGCTGTGGGTCCCCCCCCCCCCCCCACCCCCCCCCCCCCCTCACTCCTTCCAAAGTCCACAATCAGTTCCTTGGTTTTGCTGGTGTTGAGGGCCAGGTTATTGCGCTGACACCATATGGACAGTTGCTCGATCTCTCTTCTATACTCTGACTCATCCCCATCAGTGATACGCCCCACAACAGTGGTGTAGTCAGCGAACTTGATGATGGAGTTCGCACTGTGATTGGCTACGCAGTCATGGGTATAGAGTGAGTACAGCAGGGGCTGAGCACGCAGCCTTGAGGTGCTCCCGTGCTGATTGTTATCGAGGCTGACACATTTCCACCAATACGAACAGACTGTGGTCTGTGAATGAGGAAGTCGAGGATCCAATTGCAGAGGGATGCGCAGAGACCCAGTTCTGCGAGTTTGGTAACCAGCTTGGAGGGGATGATTGTGTTAAATGCCGAGCTGTAATCAATGAATAACAGCCTGACATATGAGTTTTTGTTGTCCAAGTGGTCCAGAGAGGAGTGGAGGGCCAGCGAGATCGCATCCACCGTTGATCTGTTGTGGCGGTAAGCGAACTGCAGTGGGTCCAGGTTTTTGTCGAGGTAGGAGTTGATTTGCTCCATGATCAGCCTCCCAAAGCACTTCATCACCACAGGCGTTAGTGCCACTGGTCGATAGTCATTGAGGCACGTCACTCTACTCTACAGAAAGTGTGTGCGATCAACTTCATTATTTTGGCACCAAATGACAAAACCATGTGATGTGTAGCCTTGTGTCCCATTCTGCAAGAAGATGAAAGAATCAGCGATAAAATGATGGATAAAGGCAGTGCCCCCATATCTATTTTTTTGATGCTATGAATCTGTTTTGGTCCTTATTTCTCAGAGAATAATTTGCGGCACACTGGGGTGTGACACAGGGAGCAGCAAGGTGACCCAAAATGTGGACGGCAACCAGCAGAAGAAAAAACATCTCAAAGCCACCCAGGAGTTTTATTTTCCGATGAACATATTATAAACCTTTTTCATCTTTGCAATCTTCCTCGTTATCACCAGATCAAAGGGTGCAGCAGCTCCAGTATGGTATCTGCAAATATCTTCGTGCAAGTTCCCAGCTGGAATGTTGCAGATTGCCGACCAATGTTCACATTTTGAGGACTGGTCCAAAAATAACAAATAAGAAGAGTAACAGCCTTAAATGCAAAATAAAGAATGCCCTTTTTCCAGTCTAACAGTTCCACTGATATATATTCAAAGATGGAGTCACAAGATCAGATAAAGGGCTTACTTTAGAGAAACAGCGTGAGAACAGGCCTTTCAGCCCACCGAGTCATCGTTGACCATTGATCACCCATGCACTAGTTCTTTGTTATCCCATGTTTGCATCGTTCAAAATAGGGGCAATTTTACAGAAGGCAATTTACCTATTAACTTGCACATCTATGGGAGGTGGGAGGAAACTGGAGCACCCAAAGGAAACCCACGTGGTCAGAGAGAGAATGTTCAAATGCCACACTGACAGGTCAGGTTTGGACCCGGGTCTTTGGAACTGTGAGGTAGCAGCTTTTCTGCTGCACCCTTATTTAAGAAAGTATCTATTTGTCATTATCCACCGATTTCTAAGTTGTATAAACTTGATTTGAAGGATTAAAACAGTTTATTTTCATTTTACCATACATCATTTCAAATATCAACGATTAAAATGTGTGCCGTTATTTTTTTAAACTTTAAATGATTGAGAAAAAATATGGTGTTTTTCTGAACGGAAAAACTGAGGGTTATCTAAAAAAGTAATGTGTTCAAATTTGCAGTATCAGAATTGCTAATTCAAGGCTGAATCAGCAACATATTTGCAAAGGATTTAAAATATAATTTTGTGAGCCTAATACCACATGTTCATGTTTATCATGATCCATTACACTGGTTCAAGATTCAATTTGACTGAATCTGGCTCCGCAACAAAACTTTTCACCCCCTCAGGTCAAGTTGGCGAGATTCCACAGATTCCACTTATTCAGGGAGGCTCTTCAAAATGCGCTCATTCTCCAGCCATCCAGACACTTTCACGCACACATTGATAGTTTATTTTCTATTTAAAACTCTTGCTGTGCAAGGCAACTGATTAATGAACTGGGGAAATATTTTTTTATAATGTCATTATTCAATAAAAAATAGACAATAGGTGCAGGAGTAGGCCATTTGGCCCTTCGAGCCAGCACCGCCATTCAATGTGATCATGGCTGATCATCCCCAATCAGTACCCCGTTCCTGCTTTCTCCCCATATCCCCTGACTCTGCTATTTTTAAGAGCCCTATCTAGCTCTCTCTTGAAAGCATCCAGAGAACCTGCCTCCACCACCCTCTGAGGCAGAGAATTCCACAGACTCACCACTCTCTGTGAGAAAAAGTGTTTTCTCGTCTCAGTTCTAAATGGCTTACTTTCTTAAACTGTGGCCCCTGGTTCTGGACTCCCCCATCATCGGGAACATGTTTCCTGCCTCTAGTGTGTCCAAGCCCTGAACACTCTTATATGTTTCAATGAGATATCCTCTCATCCTTCTAAACTCCAGAGTGTACAAGCCCAGCTGCTCCATTCTGTCAGCATATGACAGTCCCGCCATCCCAGGAATTAACCTTGTAAACCTACACTGCACTCCCTCAATAGCAAGAATGTCCTTCCTCTAATTAGGGGACCAAAATTGCACACAATACTCCAGGTGTGGTCTCACTAGGGCTCTGTACAACTGCAGAAGGACCTCTTTGCTCCTATATTCGATTCCTCTTGTTATAAAGGCCAACATGCCATTCGCTTTCTCCGCTGCCTGCTGTACCTGCATGCTTACTTTCATAGACTGGTGTACAAGGACCCCCAGATCCTGTTGTACTTCCCCTTTCCCAACTTGACTCCATTTAGATAGTAGTCATTAGATTCAGTCATATTAATTTAGATTACCCATTGGTAGACCTGACAGATTGATAATACTTATTGGTGATTGGATTAATACTATGCATTTTAGTACTGATAGTTACTTGCAGTCATTAAAAAATCACCACTCAGTTCTGAGAACCAACTTTAAGGAATCCTTCCCAGTTAATTATCATCCCAAGAAGACAGGCTCCAAGAAAAGTATTCATTGCTTTAAATTAAAAGTGATAATGTTCCAATTCTTTTTTGAGAGTTGATTGCTTTCAAAGAAACATTTCAAATTCCGCATCGGAAATCCTCTCACACGACACATTCTGCACTGGGATCAGTTTCCTCCTTGTTTTTCTAAAATGCCCTAAAATACTTTTATTATCTCCAAATTGCAAGACAAAAGCAAATTATCATAAAACTAAAATTGGAAGCAACAGTCAGAAAAGTCCATAAAATGGGAAAAGATTGCCAACTGGTATATGAGTTTGCAAAAAGAAGCGAATGAAAGACCTGTGCATTTGCCCCTGTGTTCTCTCTGAGGACTAGAATCACCTGGACATATCATCCAGGCACGTGCCATCAGGGTAGGTAAGGTAGGCACTGCCTACCCTGACTAAAATTATAAAATGGTAATAACTAAATATACATAGTAAAGGCATGGGAGAATTATGCCTATCTAAGAGATCGATCTCTTAGGTAGGCATAATTCTCCGTGCCTTTCAACTGCAGCGCTTGTAACCTTTGAAGGTCTGTGCAGCCCACGTGCCGTCAGCGCTGCTGGAAGCCATCAATTTCAAGCGGGGCTGAAGGCAGCAGAAATTCTGCCTTTGCAGCACTGCGCAGGCGCAGCAGGCTACTGCACATGTGCAGCGCAAGTTTCTTGGCGGGGTTTTCAAATATGAATTGTCATTATTTTAAGTGTATCTTAGGAAACAGAGAGAGAAGAATGGAGCTTGTGTACCGATAATGTGGTAAGTACATTTTTTGGTGATGTTTTTAAATACCGTATTTCCTGGGGTGTGGGTGTGGGGGGAGCTCCTTTCACAGCGTTTGGGGAGTCTGGGCCGGGGTAAAGTTGCGAGGAGGGCACGAATGTTGTGATGGAGGGGATCGGGATAATGCCACTTGCGACGCTTCTTGCACGGAGCCACCGCCTTGAGGCGGGGGGGGGGTGGATAAGCAGCTCGGGTGGCTGCGGAACTGGCCGCCACCTCAGCGCCTTCTGTCGGCCCCCGCTCACCTCTGGTAGCTCTCCATCTAAAAACCTCTCTCTTGTCGCTCGCTAGGCCACTCATTTCCCGCAAATCCTTAAATTCCAACAGCTTGATTGAGGTTACTTGGCTGTGGGAATTTAAGGATTTGCAGGAAGCGGCTGACATGAGCGAACGGCAGGTGAGAGGTGTTCAGACGGAGAGCACTGCCAGAGGTGAGCGGGCCGGCAGAAGGCGCTGATGTGGCGGCCAGTTCTGCTGTCGGGTCCCGGCGGCCGCTCGCAGCTCCCCGAACTGTTTCTATCCCCGGCTACAGTGCAGTGGCTTCGCACCCGGAGAGCTGCGGCAGCGGTGAGTGAGTGAGTTACTGGCATTATCACTGACCCCCTCCTTCTCAACGCTCCTGCCCTCCCCGCAACTTTACCCCTGGCACAGACCCTCCACACGCTGTGAAAGGAACTCTCCCCCCAATTGGTCCCTTGAACAAGTGTTGTCATTCAATAAGATGACAACTGATTCAACTTTTCCCTGTACTCCCATTTTTCCCACCATCTCTCCACCTGCCATCACCCTTCACCCCCAACCCATTCAGTAATTAAGAATAAAGGAGACTAGGAAGCCATGGGCAAATTGAATTGATACTGTTTTTATTTTTATTTTTAATTTTCACGGAGTGAGCAATCTGCGCATGTGCGGTTTAATTTTTTTTTAAGCCGACTTAGTTTTTTTTAAGCCGTTTTGTTTAAAAATGGATGAAATAATATCAATCACCATTAAATCTTCACTGGAAGTTAAGTCTTGAGAGGTTTTGGATTCCTCCTGTCCCAGAAATCTAATATTCACAGCCAGAAGCACTGTGGGAAGCCTGAAAAAAATGTCACAAATCACGCACAACAATAATGCTTGCTATACCGGCATGTCTTGGAATTTCTAATTGATCACCAAGGGTGAGATGGAATGTAATGCTGGAATGGCCCCTAAATTTACGTGTTGTCAGATTTCCTGAAATAACCTCAAGCTCTGAACCCACACAGCAGCTTATGTCCAGTCACATACTGAATAATAAACGCTAAAAGATAAATTTACAAAGATACATACAATCAAGAAATGTACGAGAACAATTGTACATCATTAGTTTGTACCAAATACTACTCTATAAATAAAATTATTTTTACTGAATATATTGCACAAAAGCCAATGCTATTTGACAGCATTTTTACTTTCTAACCTGGGTTGGACAAAAAGCAGATTGAAAGCTGAATGTGGGCCATTACTTTTCCTGTTTCTTTGTTCCACAAATAATGGAAAATGCTGGTGATTTTCACAAATTCACTCATTTCATTCTGAGTGCAATATGTCTGTGTGAATTCTTAACGTGCAACCTGCTATCAATATCATTCAGTCGCAAGCTTCTCATTGAATCTTTGGGTGTTCCCCCATCTCTGACACAACACCAAGTTATGATAACTGAAGATTTGGAGCAAGAAAAATTGTTATTCATTTCAAAAACCATTATGGTGCCTAGCAGTTTCTAGAATTTAATTAGTATATGCATATGATAAAGTCTACCATTTAATTAAACTAAATATTGATTCACCTGGCTTGTAGTTTGTTATTTGATGATCTATTTGAAAATAGACACATTTCCACAAAAGAATGTGTAATTTTAAATGTAAATTATTTCCAGTGCAAAATGAGATTCTGTCATAATTCTGCTTTAAAAATATCATCCCGGAAAGCAGTCTGCCTTAAAATGGAGTATAACTATAGATCCCCAAGAAATGATTCACCAGATTACCCAATTTCTGGACTTCCACACAAGCTTTCAAAATGCTCCCCTTTTTTAAACACAGATACTAATGGGAACCTTTTTAAACCTTTTGAATACACCTTTCTAATTTGGTGAATCCTTGTTGATGAATGATCCAGACCCACACAGAGAGGTTATAACTCATAGTCTTTATTTGCAGTACAAGTGGAGGGAACACAACGTGCTTTCATCCTCATGGTCCTTCGAGCCTGCACCGCCATTCAATATGATCATGGCTGATCATCCAACTCAGTATCCTGTACCTGCCTTCTCTCCATACCCCCTGATCCCTTTAGCCACAAGGGCCACATCTAACTCCCTCTTAAATATAGCCAATGAACTGGCCTCAACGACTTTCTGTGGAAGAGAATTCCAGGGATTCACCACTCCTGTATATATTGTCCTTCGTACGGTATTGTCTGTATTATTTATTGTGGTGTATGTGGTGGTTGTATTGTACTGTATTGTATCTGTCTGAGAGCGAACCAAGACACATTCCTATCAACTTGTTGACATGGCAATAAACTTCTTGAATCTTGAATCTTGAATCTCTGTGTGAAAAATGTTTTTCTCATCTCGGTCCTAAAAGATTTCCCCCTTATCCTTAAACTGTGATCCTTTGTTCTGGACTTCCCCAACATCGGGAACAATCTTCCTGCATCTAGCCTGTCCAACCCCTTAAGAATTTTATAAGTTTCTATAAGATCCCCCCTCAAACTTCTAAATTCTAGCGAGTACAAGCCGAGTCTATCCTGTCTTTCTTCATATGAAACATAGAAACATAGAAAATAGGTGCAGGAGTAGGCCATTCGGCCCTTCGAGCCTGCACCACCATTCGATATGATCATGGCTGATTATCCAACTCAGTATCCCATCCCTGCCTTCTCTCCATACCCCCTGATCCCTTTAGCCACAAGGGCCACATCTAACTCCCTCTTAAATATAGCCAATGAACTGGCCTCAACTACCTTCTGTGGCAGAGAATTCCACAGATTCACCACTCTCTGTGTAAAAAATGATTTTCTCATCTCGGTCCTAAAAAACTTCCCTCTTATCCTTAAACTGTGACCCCTAGTTCTGGACTTCCCCAACATCGGGAATAATCTTCCTGCATCTAGCCTGTCCAACCCCTTAAGAATTTTGTAAGTTTCTATAAGATCCCCCCTCAATCTTCTAAATTCGAGCGTGTACAAGCCGAGTCTATCCAGTCTTTCTACATATGAAAGTCCTGCCATCCCAGGAATCAGTCTGGTGAACCTTCTCTGTACACCCTCTATGGGAAGAATGTCTTTCCTCAGATTAGGAGACCAGAACTGTTCGCAATACTCCAGGTGTGGTCTCACCAAGACCCTGTACAACTGCAGTAGAACCTCCCTGCTCCTATACTCAAATCCTTTTGCTATGAATGCTAACATTCGCTTTCTTCACTGCCTGCTGTACCTGCATGCCTACTTTTAATGACTGGTGTACCATGACACCCAGGTCTCGTTGCATCTCCCCTTTTCCTAATCGGCCACCATTCAGATAATAGTCTACTTTCCTGTTTTTGCCGCCAAAGTTGATAACCTCACATTTATCCACATGATACTGCATCTGCCATGCATTTGCCCACTCACCCAACCTATCCAAGTCACCTTGCAGCGTCCTAGCATCCTTCTCACAGCTAACACTGTCTCCCAGCTTTGTGTCATCCGCAAACTTGGAGATGTTGCATTCAATTCCCTCATCCAGATCATTAATATATATTGTAAATAGCTGGGGTCCCAGCACTGAGCCTTGCGGTACCCCACTAGTCACTGCCTGCCATTCTGAAAAGGACCCGTTTACTCCTACTCTTTGCTTCCTGTCTGCCAGCAGCTCTCTATCCACATCAATACTGAACCCCCAATACCGTGTGCTTTAAGTTTGTATACTAATCTCTTATGTGGGACCTTGTCGAAAGCCTTCTGAAAGACCAGATATAACACATCCACTGGCTCTCCCTTATCCACTCTACTAGTTACATCCTCGAAAAATGCTGTGAGATTCGTCAGACATCCCTGCTCCTATACTCAAATCCTTTTGCTATGAATGCTCATGAAATAATATAATTTAAAAACTATTTTTGAAAAAATATATAATTGAAAATGCTGCCTGATTTAGCATTCATAGCAAATTTAATAATGCTTATATGGAAATCGGTTTGAAAGTGCTTTGGAAATAATATCACTGTATTAGCTAGTGCACTTATAGACTTCTTGAGAGTGACACACAGAAGCAGCCAAGCCAGGCCACTTTTTCTATTTGTGAAGGTACTAAGATAATAGCATGATATAAATCATTGTGTTGGCTAGTGGTCAGGTATCAATGTTTGATTTTCATCATCATACATTTATTGAGTGTGTTCTTAAACCTTTTGTACTTGAAGGACCTCGGAAAATACTGAAACACTCGGGAGAACTTCTGTTGTAAATTGGATAGTGTCAGCTAACCAAAGGAAAACAACTTTGTCAGCACAGTAGGTGTCTGGTTTTATTACAGCAACAGAAATAGTAGGGGCAATGTTCAACTTTGCTATTTGTCAGATTACCCAATGAGTAATATTCCTGTACATTATACAGTCCATTGACTACACCGCAAGTCTGCTTCTAATATCTTTAGAGTGTAGTAGTCTTCCTCTTCTACCTACTAAATGTTTCATACTTTCTAATCACTTATATATTCCTTCTCTTACCTACCCAAACATTAGATTTGCTTCAAAAACAACAGGAATACTGACATTGGCACAATTCTCCAACATAAACAAAGCCTCATGGAAACGTTTAGGGAATGCTAGTGTCATAACCTGTCCTTCTGATAGAGGGTTGGGGTTGGAGGGTGCTACAGGAGAAGGACCTCTGACCTTTGGAACCATTAAGAATGCCCTCAGTGCAATGAATGATGCAGCAGATACAGAACAAAGCTTCTAACAT
Organism: Amblyraja radiata; assembly: GCF_010909765.2. Classification (NCBI taxonomy): domain Eukaryota; kingdom Metazoa; phylum Chordata; class Chondrichthyes; order Rajiformes; family Rajidae; genus Amblyraja; species Amblyraja radiata. The sequence goes on along the minus strand of NC_045958.1, from coordinate 47,201,010 downwards.
TACAGCGTTACAGGAAGTTAGCCAATATTAACGTATTCTGATCCTAATGTCTCATTAGAATGAAAATAATAGCTTATTGTGAGAGAAGCCAGCCAGAAGTGAGGAAACATAAAAATTATGGTTGAGTAGGAAGGAAATGCAGATGCTAGTTTAAACCAAAGATAGACAAAAAATGCTGGAATAACTCAGTGGGACAGGCAGCATCTCTGCAGAGAAGGAATGGGTGATGTTTCGAGTCGAAGGGTCTCGACCCGAAACGTCACCCATTCCTTCTCTCCAGAGATGCTGTTTGTACAAACAGAAAGAAAAAGCAAGTTATCTGAAGATGGAGGATTCAATATGGTGTCCTATGGGTTGCAATGTGCCCAGAGGTGAGAAGTTTTCTTGAGCTTCCCTATGGTCACGCTGTGGCAATGCAAGTGGCCACAGACAGAAAGATCAAAGTGGGAATGGGATGGTGAGTGCAGGTGTTATTGCACTATCTAGGTTTGGATGTTTCCAATGGGGAGGAGGTCGCATTGTCCACACCTGATGCAGTATGCTGGATTGGAAGAAGACCAAGAGAATCACTATTTCATTTGGAATAACCGTATGGATCCCTGGAAGGCAGGAAGGGAAGAGGTTAATGGATAAATGTGGCATTTCCTCCAGTTGCATGGGAAGGTGCCATGGGACAGGTAGTGGGGTGTAGGGATGGGAGAGCAGACCGGGGAATCACAAAGGTCATGGTCCCTGCAAAATGTAGAAAGGGAAGGAGAAGGAAAGATGTGATTGGTGGCAGAATCATGTTAGACTTGATGGAAATTATGAAAGATAATACATTGAATGCAAAGGTTGGAGGGGTGGAAGATGAGTAGCAGGGAAACACTTAACTTTAGATAGTTGCAAACTGCTGGAGTAATTCAGCAGGTCAGGCAACATCTCTGGAGAAAAAGGATGGATGACGTTTCAGATCAGGAACCGACCCACTGAGTTAGTCCAGCACTTTATGTCTATCCTTTGGTGTAAACCAGCATCTGCAGTTCTTCGTTGCTACATTTTAATCACTTAACTTAACTCACGCGGGTGAGAACAGACATGCAGGAAATAGAGGAATTATGGTTGAGAAGCTCATCCAATATTGTAGAGAGAAAGCCATGTTTTAGTACGAAGGAGGATATATCATATCAGAGGCACCAGAGTGGAAGGCCTGGCCATTGGAACAGGTTCAACGGATACTAAGAAACTGGTAAAAAGGTGTATTTACAGGATGGCGAGTGAGAAGACACATAGATATTCAGTGAACAAGAGATTACTGTTTGGGAGGTGATACTCTAATCCCAGTCTCAATCCCTCTCTCTCCCTCTCTTGATTCTTGGCAGATCTTAACATTGGGCATGGATTTCACCAAGTTGAACATGGGTAGCACATGGCATAGTGGTGCAGCAGTACTGCTGCTGCAACAGAACTGTTGCAATCCTGGTTCAATCCTGACCTCTGGTGCTGTCTGTGTGAATGCATGTTTTCCATCCCTCCAGCACTTAGTGTCTATAAGTAGATGGAGCAACATACGGTTTATCTTTGACAACATTTCTACACATGGATCTACAGGGTGTTGGAGTAACACAATGGATCAGGCAGCATCTCTGGAGGACATGGATAGGTGACATTGTGGGTCGGGACCATTCTTCAGACAATCTTTGGTCAGCAACTCGCACCATTTGGACAGAGCCCAGTGATGAGTCAGCGAGGACATGGAAGGGGCTGATGTAGAGACTGAAACTGATGGTTGGACAGCAAGCTCACTAAATGGCGTCACCAACAGGAGGTTTCGAGATAACAGCAGTTACAGTAAATTCACAGAGATGGTTGTGGAGGATTTGTTCCAAGGAAAGTAGTTTAATGGTGGAAAACTCAGGACTGCAGGGCGACCCATCTGACCACCCTGTGAACCACCTTGATTTCCCCAGTAAAGAGAAAACAAACATTTTACCTTGCTTGGGTGGTCTTTCTAGCTTCATTTGACTACACAAGAATCAAGCACAACCTAACTCAGTGCAAACAAGTTTGTTAAACCGACAAAAAATGAAGAACAGCTTTTTGAAGTTGGGAAGTCCCAAAAGGTGTTTTTCCAAATACCCCTGAAACAGGTTTTGCCCGTTTAAGCAGATTAAATAAATCATCACCAGTTCCACAGTTCATCGCATTGTTTCCCCCTTGAAATCACACCTTCCCTACTAGCCAAAAATCTATAAAAGTCCTATTATTCAATTAAAGTTTATTTAATTCATTACTTGTATGCCAGTCAAATTTTCATTAAAATTTTTTTTAATATTACAGAATTGTTATTTACATAGTCATTGGTAAAGGCACTCTGTCAGATTTCCAAGCATCTATGTATTTCTTCTGTAACAGAAAAAGAAGCTACAGTAAAAATACGCTAGAGAAGGACATGGCGCCTGTACTTTTTCATACCTCAAGTTTCCCTCTCCTCACACTCTCAGTATGAAAAAAGGATTTCAAAACAAAACGTCACCTATTCCTTTCCCCCAGATTTGCAGCCTGACCTGCTGAGTTACTCCAGCATTTTGTGTCTATTTTCTGTCTCTTACATTTGTTTGGGCAACCGTGCGATCGAGGACCAAGGTGACTTCAGCAGATCTGTCCCTTACTTAGTTTTTTTGGAAAAAGATGCCATGCAGAGAGAACTATGCCACACACACGCAAGCTTTGTCGCGTCATAAAGTTTTACAGCGCAGAAAAGGGACTTTCAACTCACCATATCTATGTCAGCTGTTATTCTATACTTAACTCATTTACCAGCACTTGGTCCATGCCTTGTGATTCAAGTGTTCATTCAGATGCTGCTTAAATTTTAACCACCTTTTCCGGCAGTGCGATCCAAAGTAGTGAAATAACTCTTCCTCAGATCTTCTCTAAATCTCTTGTTCCTCATATTAAGCATAGGTCGCTGGGCTCAGCCACCTCTGCCATAACAAATAGTTTCTTACTATCCACCCTTTCTATATGCCTCTCATAGTTTTATATACTTCTGTCAGATCCCTCCTCAAACGCCTGTGATCCAAAGAAAACAAATGAAATGAAAACTTAATCTCACCTTTTAGCTGAAGCATTCCATCCCAGCTAACATCCTGGTGAATTTATTTTAACCATCCCAGTACAATTACATCCTTCCTAAAGATCAACAATAAGAACCACACACAATTGTCTAGCTATGATACTTGTGAATTAGAGCGGAAACATGGGGAGAAAGACAAACACTTAGAAACATAGAAACATAGAAAATAGGTGCAGGAGTAGGCCATTCGGCCCTTCGAGCCTGCACCGCCATTCAATATGATCATGGCTGATCATACAACTCAGTATCCTGTACCTGCCTTCTCTCCATACCCCCTGATCCCTTTAGCCACAAGGGCCACATCTAACTCCCTCTTAAATATAGCCAATGAACTGGCCTCAACTACCTTCTGTGGCAGAGAATTCCAGAGATTCACCACTCTCTGTGTGAAAAATGTTTTTTTCATCTCGGTCCTAAAAGATTTCCCCCTTATCCTTAAACTGTGATCCTTTGTTCTGGACTTCCCCAACATCGGGAACAATCTTCCTGCATCTAGCCTGTCTAACCGCTTAAGAATTTTGTAAGTTTCGATAAGATCCCCCCTCAATCTTCTAAATTCTAGCGAGTACAAGCCGAGTCTATCCAGTCTTTCTTCATATGAAAGTCCTGACATCCAAGAAATCAGTCTGGTGAACCTTCTCTGTACTCCCTCTATGGCAAGAATGTCTTTCCTCAGATTAGGAGACCAAAACTGTACGCAATACTCTAGGTGTGGTCTCACCAAGACCCTGTACAACTGCAGTAGAACCTCCCTGCTCCTATACTCAAATCCTTTTGCTATGAATGCTAACATACCATTCACTTTCTTCACTGCCTGCTGCACCTGCATGCCTACTTTCCATGACACCCAGGTCTCGTTGCATCTCCCCTTTTCCTAATCGGCCACCATTCAGATAATAGTCTACTTTCCTGTTTTTGCCACCAAAGTAGATAACCTCACATTTATCCACATTATACTGCATCTGCCAAACATTTGCCCACTCACCCAACCTATCCAAGTCACCTTGCAGCCTCCTCGCATCCTCCTCACAGCTAACACTGCCCCCCAGCTTCGTGTCATCCGCAAATTTGGAGATGTTGCATTCAATTCCCTCATCCAAATCATTAATATATATTGTAAATAGCTGGGGTCCCAGCACTGAGCCTTGCGGTACCCCACTAGTCACTGCCTGCCATTCTGAAAAGGACCCGTTTACTCCTACTCTTTGCTTCCTGCCTGCCAGCCAGTTCTCTATCCACATCAATACTGAACCCCAAATACCGTGTGCTTTAAGTTTGTATACTAATCTCTTATGTGGGACCTTGTCGAAAGCCTTCTGAAAGTCCAGATATAACACATCCACTGGATCTCCCTTATCCACTCTACTAGTTACATCCTCGAAAAATTCTATAAGATTAGTCAGACATGATTTACCTTTCATAAATCCATGCTGACTTTGTCCAATGATTTCACCACTTTCCAAATGTGCTGCTATCCCATCTTTAATAACTGACTCTAGCAGTTTCCCCAATACCGATGTTAGACTAACTGGTCTGTAATTCCCCGTTTTCTCTCTCCCTCCCTCTTTAAAAAGCGGGGTTCTCAAAACAGGTCTAACTTTGGATTCAATATGTGCCTGGATCCCAAACGCACCTCAAATTAAAACCATTTGAGAGAAAACGGAGAGTTTATTGTGTAGATTCTTTAGGATGAGGAATTATAACAATGGCCTGCCCGCTTTATACAGATTATGTTAATACGCCATTATAAGACAAGAAATTCACAGCATCATTATCAACTAATGAAAATAATCAGGCAATCATGATAAAGTCCTGCATTTTGTAAAATTGTGGACTTCACCATGACTGCTTTATTACATTGGTGGAGAGTCTAGATCTTGGATAATGGTCTCAGAATAAGATAATTATTGTTTAGGATTATGGTTAAAAATAATTTATTTATGTAAAGGATTGTGAAACTTAAAAATTATATACTCCAGAGGGTTGTGAATGCTGAATCCTTGAATCAGAACTGAGCAATAGATTTTGGAACAGATAGTAGGTTAAAGGTGTGGAAATCTGATGGAGCACCTGAGATGAAGGATCTGCTATGATCTTACAACATGGAGGAATGGGTTCCAAGGGCCAACGGCCTTCTACTTTCTCTTCTAAAAAGCATGAATTGTGGGAGACTGAAACAATTATATGCACTCCCTGTCTTCCGTAAGGGTTATGGTTATGTTCCGTAATGTTCAGTCTGAAGAAGGGTCTCGACCCGAAAAGTCACCTATTTCTTCACTCCATAATTGCTGCCTCACCCGCTGAGTTTCTCCAGCATTTTTGTCACCCTTTCGTAAGGAACAGTTACTGTATGTTCCGTGATCTCTAACATAAGTCAGATTTTACGATAGTTTGAATCACCATCCCCATCACCTGCCGGAAATAATTTACTGAGATTATGAGATACTGATAATTTACTGAGATACTGATAATTTACTTGTTCCGGAAGTGGCGGCGCTGTTAACAGCTGCGGCTCGCCTGCAGTCCGTCTGTCTTTACTTTTTTCTGTTGATTTTTTAGTCTTGTTTTGGTTAAGTTTTAGTTTGTTGGGTTGTGTGAGGGGGGGGGGGGGGGAGGTGAAACATGTTCTCTGTCTCTTCCTTCGGGGGAATGCGACTTTTTCGTGTCGTATCCCCCTTCTCTGCCTCCGTCTGCGCTGAGGCCTAATGGCGGCGCTGTCAGCCTCCAACCTGCGACTGACCCCGAGGCTCCGGAGGCAGAGCCAGCCAGGACTCACCAACGAGAGGCTGGCCGTCTTCGGGGCTGAGGCAGCGGTGGCCCGACTTGCTGGTGCGGCGTTCTGGCTTTCGGCGGCGGCCTGGAGCTGATGCAGTGGGGCTCAGAGCTGAGACTGCGGGACCCAGAGCTGGGGCAGCGGCCCGGAGCTGAGACTGCGGGACCCGGAGCTGGGGCAGCGGCCTGGAGCTGAGACTGCAGGACCCGGAGCTGGGGCAGCGGCCCGGAGCGGAGACTGCGGAGACTGCGGGACCCGGAGCTGGGGCAGCGGCCTGGAGCTGGGGCGGCTGCCCAGAGCTGGGGCAGCGGCCCGGAGCGGAGACTGCGGGACCCGGAGCTGGGGCAGCGGCCCGGAGCGGAGACTGCGGGACCAGGAGCTGGGGCAGCGGCCCGGAGCGGAGACTGCGGGACCCGGAGCTGGGGTGGCGGCCTGGAGCTGGGACGGCTGCCCGGAACTGATGCTGTGGTGGGCCGTCTCGGAGCGGGGACGGCGTTCCGGCTTTCGGCGGCAGCGACATCACCACGGAGGTCCGCTGGACTGGAGGGCGGCATCTCCGGCCTGGATCGATCGCCTCAGCGCAGAGGGAGAACAAGGAGGGAAGAGACGGAGACTAAGACTTTGCCTCCATCACAGTGAGGATGTGCTTGGTGAACTCACTGTGGTGGATGTTTAATTTGTGTTTATTGTATGTTTTGTTTTTATTGGTTCTGTGTATGACTGCAGGCAACATAATTTCGTTCAGACCGAAAGGTCTGAATGACAATAAAGGAATCTAATTCTAATTCTAATTCTAATTAACTGTCCCAGTGGCGCCCAACTGCATCCAGGGCACTTTCTGTGGTGCGCTGCCTTCTGGGTAAGCGCCACCACCATTGCTGCATTGTTTCCGATGTAATTTTAAGTGATCTTACAATGTTGGAAATTACAAACTGCCTTGATTACACTAGAAGATAGACAAAAAAAGCTGTAGTGACTCAGCAGGACAGGCAGCATCTCTGGAGAGAAGAAATGGGTGACGTTTCAGATCGAGACCCTTCTTCAGACTATCTTCAGTTTAAACCAGCATCTGCAGTTCCTCCCTACACATTGATTACACTAGGGACTGAGTACAGAATTGTTTACTTAAGTGTGAGTTTACGTAAATCACCTATTGCATAACTAGCAAAGTGTCTGTATTCCGGAATTTAACTAATAAGTGACCACCAGTTCCCTTACCCTATTCCACATAAATAATGATTCTTATTTGTACAGATATAACCCATGAATTAATTTTCAATCTAAGTGATTAAGTTGCAACCATTTTGGGCCTTCCATCTGATACTTTATTCATACAAATTCAAGTGAGCGTCATCCCATTATTCACAAACTTAATTAAAATCATTACAGTTTGTGAGGCTATAATGAATAAAACATTTGTGCCTGTGCGTTTAAATATACATTGCATCATGTGTTTGCTTTTACCAACGAGTCTTGTGACATGGAGACACTGTGATTTTGTAAGTCATTACTGCTAGAAGTCAACAGAAGAGGTAGGGAGAGCGATGTCAATAATATTCTGTCAGACATTGTAAATTTTGTAAGATCTACTCACACAAGTCACAATTTCTTTAATACATTACTGGGCATGCCCTGTGATTCACAGCGACCATTTCATTATTCTGAATGCAGCAGACTATTTAGAGCCCCAAGCACACAGCAATCACCTGGAACAATCCATTTGAGTGAAAACCAATCTCCCAGTTGTTTACTTGGTACAGCTGTTTGATAATGTGGGCAAATTGACTCTGAGTGGTAATATTAATTACTATGTAATGTATACACACATTTCAACTTCACAGTTTTTGCTTGTAGATTATTCAACCACTTCCATGTCCATCGGCCCTCTTTATTTGTTCATTGTGTACCTAATGAAAGAATTAAGGGATTTATTTCCATTTGACTGGACAATAAACTTTCTGGAATTAATCAGCATTGCATTTTATTTGATTTACCACTCATGTGATAATGTTTTTGTTTCAAATTTAAATACAACTAATTCCGTTATCTTAATGTTTTGCCACATTTTCATAATTTCTCCCTGCAAATTGATTTTCACCTTAAATGTTGCTGACACAATGTCTCGCATGTGTGGACACACACACACACACACACACACACACACACACACACACACACACACACACACACGCGCACACGCACACGCACATGCACACGCACACGCACACACACACACACACAAGCGCAAGCAGACAGACACTCACACACATGTGTGCACACACATACACACACCTACACAAACACACACATTGCTGTTCACTGGACTATGAGCCTTGTGCCACATCTGAAATGCTGGTCTAGTTCTCTTTGCTCCAGTGATTGCTGTGCTTGTTCATTACCTGCAATGATAAATGTCACCTTTGATATCTGGCTTTGCTAAAAGGTGGTTCCCAAAATATGGAAAGTTGTTCACTCTTTCTGAAGCTTTGAACCGGATCTTGGTAGTCAGGAATGTGTTATGTGGTGGAGGTAATTATTATCAGTTCCAAACGATTACAGTGAAGCCTAGTCATTGTATGCTTCCATGGATGTCTCAGTTTACATCTTGGCAAGTCAAACTAGGGTAGGACTTTCACAGTGAGGCCCAAGGGGGTGGGATGTTGTAGAACAGAAAGACCAAGGAGTACAAGTACGTATTTCCCTGGAAGTGGTGTCACTGTTGGACGAGAATGGTGAAGGCTTTTACCATGCAGGCCTTCATCAACAAGGGCATTGAGTATAAAAGTTGGTACATTATATTACAGTTGTACAAGAAGTTGGTGTAGATTGGTTACTTCTTACTAACCAATTGTAGTGCTTGTTAGTAGAAGCTCCGCCTACTATGCGATTTATATTATCAGGCGTTTGCTTACGTAATTTAGTCTGAGTAGCTGCTAGTTACTGTAACACCTTGCAGACAAATGCTGTAAGAGTACTTTAATAAACATGTGTTGTACCTTGACATGAACTCGACTCATTACATGGCGTCAGAAGTGGGATGCATGCACAAAAACAATTTTTTGACAAGTCCAGCAGGCCACCCCTTAGATACGGTGATTTTGTGTAACCATCTATACTTCCCCATATGTGTTATTAGCATTGCGGCTACTATATTTTTTAGCCACCATGTATCCATGTATCTATGCTCTATTTTGTTTCTACAGGGAAAGATGTAGATTGGTTACTTCTTACTAACCAATTGTAGTGCTTGTTAGTAGAAGCTCCGCCTACTATGTGGTTTATATTATCAGGAGTTTGCTTACGTAATTTAGTCTGGCTAGCTGCTAGTTACTGTAACACCTTGCAGACAAATGCTGTAAGAGTACTTTAATAAACATGTGTTGTACCTTGACGTGAGAACGACTCGACTAATTACAGTTGGTGAAACCAATCTTGGAGCATTGTGTTCACTTATAATAACCCTGTTATAGGAAAGATGTCACTAGGTTGGAAATAGTGTGGAAATGATTTACAAGGATATTGCTAGGAGTTGAGAGACTTTGGGGAATTTTGGGTGAGGTTGGGCAGGCTGGGTCTATATATCTTAACCATATAACCATATAACAATTACAGCACGGAAACAGGCCATCTCGGCCCTACAAGTCCGTGCCGAACAACTTTTTTCCCTTAGTCCCACCTGCCTGCACTCATACCATAACCCTCCATTCCCTTCTCATCCATATGCCTATCCAATTTATTTTTAAATGATACCAACGAACCTGCCGCCACCACTTCCACTGGAAGCTCATTCCACACAGCCACCACTCTCTGAGTAAAGAAGTTCCCCCTCATGTTACCCCTAAACTTCTGTCCCTTAATTCTGAAGTCATGTCCTCTTGTTTGAATCTTCCCTATTCTCAAAGGGAAAAGCTTGATCACATCAACTCTGTCTATCCCTCTCATCATTTTAAAGACCTCTATCAAGTCCCCCCTTAACCTTCTGCGCTCCAGAGAATAAAGACCTAACTTATTCAACCTATCTCTGTAACTTAGTTGTTGAAACCCAGGCAACATTCTAGTAAATCTCCTCTGTACTCTCTCTATTTTGATCTTATCTTGGATCTTATAGGCTGAGAGTGATTTTATGGAAGTGTCTAAAATCATAAGAAGCGTAGAGTGAATGCATGCAGTTTTTTTCCAAGGTTGGGGAATAAAGAGTTAATTAGGTTTACGGTGAGAAGGGACAGAACAGCAGATTTTTTCACACAGAAGGTGGTACGTATATGGAACAAGATTTCAGAGGAAGTGGTTGAGGCAGGTACTATAACAACATTTAAGGGATATTTGGAGAGATACATGGATATGAAATGTTCAGAGGGTCATTTATCAAACATGGGGAAATGGGACTTGCGTAGATGGGCATCTTGGTCGGCATGGACAAGTTGGCCAAGTGGCCTGTTTCCATGCTCTATGACTCTACAGCTCTATAACTATGAACGGATCAAGGACAATGTTACTAAGACTTCAAGTGTGCATGTTTATAAACATTATCCATGGTCGATATATCGATGACTGTGATTGAATTTTATCTTGGTTATAAAGTGGGGGTGCAAAAAACAAATTGCTTCCTGTTCATGCAGCAGATTAACTCCACTCCATGTTGGAAGGCTCCCAAACTCAGCTGGAGGTTTACTGCAGAAACCATTCCTCTCCCAGGTCAACGTTCCTAGTTTTGTGGCTCTGTCCATGGTCAACCAGCTCCATGCTTAGAATCACATTGTCTGCATTCCTGACTCCAGAAACAAATACTCAACACTAAGTTTACAAACTGAGAAAATATTCCATGGATTTGCATGTCATAAGGTCATGTGATAGGAGCAGAATTAGGCCATTCGGCCCATCAAGTCTACTCTGCCATTCAATCATGGCTGATCTATCTCCCTCCAAAACCCATTCTCTTGCCTTCTCCCCATAACCTCTGACAATTCTGATTTTCTCACAGTCTTCTTAATAACAACATGCTCACAGATGCAGCGGCATCCCTGATCCCATGACCACTCAAAGAGGAGGAGGAGCCTCCAGGAAGGCCCTGAATGCCTTAAATGTCTGGGATATGAGGATGCAGAAGCCGAACAGAAATAGGGGAAGTAGACCACCTATTCCCAAACTACCACCCAGCCACCTGCACCCCATCCTATTGTAGAGCTGATGCATCTCACATAGGATTCCAGTCACCTCAGGCCCCACACAAATGGAATAAAAGAAAGTCATCCATGACCTTGGCAGACTCCCTCACAGAAGAGAGGACAGTATTATGAACGTTTCATGATCAGCAAGCAGCCAGGTGCAGTGTTCACAGTCAGCATGGCAATCATATTTGAGAAGATTATGTGTTGGATTCCGTTAAGAGTTAACAGCTGGAATGCTAAAAGCTTTTACTCTATGGTTGAAAAGCAAATGGAAATCGATAATAAATTGTGGCTCAGTAATGATATCGCTGTCACGGGAGAAGGTGCCTTTGTGGGATTGATTCATAGTGTAATAAAACAGTTGAGTAATAATTTTATAACCTCTGCATTTTTCTATTTGTCATATTCCTATAAAGGAATGAAGTGACTAGAGCCCAAATAACACTGAAAGACTTGTATTTTAAAAGGATGTGTTAAGACTTCAATAATGAGCCACCAATTTTGAACAGTCACGGCTCCTTGAATGGAGGGTATCTTGCTTATATCTTTTTCACAAACCAAATTTAATTTATTTAAAATGATCTATGAACGTGGCGTTAGTAATATGTGTTCAATACATTCTCCAGTGAGCAAATGATGGGATCAGAGTTTATTGAGTGACCAGGGTTGATACCCAAAAATTATGAAGAAATTCTTAAGGCTCTCTGGCCCAGAAATTCTATCATTTATACATGTGGTTCTGAACATCTGAAACGTCCCTTCCACCATCTCTGTGTGGACAAGTGAAGCCTCCAATCATTCCACTTACACAAAATTCAATCTCAATTATTGGATGCACAAACTGTAACATTTGAGCATGTTTGTAAAATAGGCACATCTTTAAAGGTGCTTTCTTAAACTAATATCATCTGATGCACAACATGGTCTGTAAGCAAATGGCAGCTGCAATGGAGAGGCTCCCAAACCAAGCCCAAATCACACCAGCAAACTTGGCCAGGTGAGGCGAAACTGGTGGGAAAAGACACATTGTCAATGTAATGGGGGCGCTCACAAAACACATGTATATCAGTTTACAACAGGGAAATGAAAAAAAACCCAGCATATTATCCCTAGTGTGAGGCTAGACTTAGGAAGGCTGAGAATAATGGTCTCAGTGTAAGAGTAACATGGACAACTGAAGATCACAAAGGAGAGGTTTGAACAACACTGCACTGTAGATGATGGGCATCATGAAGAGCAAAGTTTAAACAGCATGATGGAAACAACGGAAAATGTAGTAATTTTGACCGTAAAGTGGAAGTTATTAACCAATATATTAATAACAACTAATAAGGCAGCTGACTGCTCAATTATGCCCAGAGATCTGAATGTCAAGAAATATACAAATTGCAAAGCATACTGATCCTGAAGCCATTCTCCGCTGAAACACTACAAAACCCCAGGCCAGATGTGTAGGAAGGAACAGCAGATGCTGGTTAAAACCGAAAATAGGTTTTATGTATCTATCCCATGCCAGATGTGACGTCTGATTCCTCACAATGGTGAAGAAGAAAAGCAACTAATCATGATTGTTGATTATACAAAAGGACTGATTCTATTCTGCAATGGTTGACTCATATAATTGTAAACAGGTTAGAAGAATGTGTTTATTGTGAGCACTTGACAACCATATCCACTGGCCTGTCATAGACAAGGATCAGGAAATGTTAGCCAGCAACTGCATGGACAACCCAACCTTCAGACTAACCACTTGAGAGCACCATTCCAAGTGTGGGGATGGTTCACAAGGGCAAACTAACACATCAATGTAAACTAATGGAGGAAAGATATGGACATCTAGAACCAATTTAGATAATCACAATATTTTCCCCAGGGTGGAAATGCCAAAGACTAGAGGGTAGAGCTTTAAGGTGAGAAGTGCATTATTTCACTCTCTCTTAGTGTTCAGTCACAAAGAGAGAAGCCGAGAGATCAGTATAGACAGTGTCAGAGACATTAAGCAAGATAGATGAAGTGTTTGAAATTTTAGCTCTCTGATTTTCTCCTGAATGCCAGATCAACACCACATTCCATGTTAAGATGCAGACTTGCAGAAACGTTGAAACACATCAGATTTAGAAGTCACCTGTGCTATGTTTTCTGGCTGCAGCCATGAAAGTGCACCAATGCCTCTACTTCCTCAGAAGGCTAGGAATAGTTGGAATGTCTCCAAAGACGCTTAAGAATGTTTGTAGATGTACCACAGTCAGTCTCTATCTGGGTGCATCACAGCTTGGTATGGCAACTGCTCTTCCCAAAGCTGCAAATGATTGCAGAGAGCAGCACAATCTATCATGCAAACCAGCCTCCATCACCTCCCCAGCTCCGACTGATTCCATCTATACTTTATGTGTAGGAAGGAACTGCAGATGCTGGTTTAAACCAAAGATAGACACAAAGAGCTGGAGTAACACAGTGGGACAGGCAGCATCACTGGAGAGAAGGAATTGGTGGCGTTTCGGTTCGAGTCACACACAGTAGGTGGTGGAAGGGAAGTTTCAGATGTCCAAACGTTTTGTGTCTATCTTCTATCTATACTTTACATGGCTTCTGGAAAACAACCAACATAATCAAGGACCTCTCACACCTCAGTCATTTTCTCTTCTCTCACTTGACGGGCAGAAGATATGAAAGCTTGAAAGCACATACCACCTGATAAAAAATCAGCTTCTTCCCCACTGCTATTACACTCTTGAACAGACTTTTCATATGGTAGGGATGAATTCTTGATCTCCCAATCTACGTCATTGTAGACCTTGCAATTATTTTTTTTGTCTAAACTTTATCTGTAGCTGTAACACTCTACCTGTTTGTTCTCTGTTTATTTATCCTCTTGTATTATCTGATGTACTCATGTATAGTTTAATTTGCCAGGATAGTACGCAAAACAAAGTATTTAACTGTATCTTGCTATTAATAATGAACCAACACCAATACCAATACACCAATACTAGGAAGGAAAGTGGAAGAAAAGCACTTGAAGCAAAACAAACATCGTGACACGTGATTTAAAGGGAAGAGGATCAATTATACAGCAAGGTTCATGTGTTGAGACCTCCAGGCCTGTTAGAGATAAGTAAATTCAATATTTGAAAATAATGTGATATACTATTCCAAGAATGATCTCTTAACAGTCGTTGAGACATTCAAAAAAGCTTCACATATGTGGGTTAACTTGATATGGGCTTAAATAAACTCCTGAAGTACCTCTTATTGTTGAGATGAAATCACCACGGAATATAACTGAACAGAGTTAGGACATGACACCTACAATCCGTCCACAGATGAGAGCTACATCAACAATGCCTCTTGAGTCCTCAAGATCAACACAAGCAATATCAGGGCAGCCACAAAGGTCAAATAGCGTTCAAAGTTAGAAGATAGACATTTGATCAGGTAGAATGGCCCTATCTTTTTTCTGTGCTGGAAACATTTCAATTGGGTGAGAAGTTTTGTACATGGGTTAAACTCCTATATACTAATCCGTCAGCTAGAATATTGACAAACCAAATGTTATCACTCAAATTCAACCTATCTAGAGGTTGTAGACAAGGATGCCCACTATCTCCATTACTATTTGCTCTAGCTATTGAACCACTTGCAGAAAGTATCAGAGCCCATCCGGAAATTTATGGATACAATACTAAAGATACAGTTAATAAAATTTCTTTATATGCAGATGATGTATTATTATACATCACAAACTCAGAAACTAGTATTCCGAATTTATTCAATCTTATAACGCAATTTGGCTCATTCTCGGGATTAGAATTAATTGGAATAAAAGTGAAATTAAGCCAATAACGAAACCAAACCTATATATATTGCAACAATCTCCTTTTAAAATAGTCTACGAAAAGTTTAAATATCTTGGAATTTATGTGACCAAGAAATATGCGTGTTTATTTAAATTAAACTTTCCTTCCCTACTTAATAAACGACATAAGAATATTCAATATTGGAAAACACTCCCCATTTCAATGTTTGGTAGAATTAATGCCATAACTACTGTACTTATTTCAATCAATCCCGATCTATCTTCCAAACATTTTTTTTTTTTAACTTGACTGTTGTCACAAGCTTTATTTGGGACTACAAGAACCATAGAATAAGTAAAAAACACTTGTGTAAATCCAAGATGAATGGTGGATTGGTCTTACCAAATTTTCTATTTTTATTTTGGGCAGTTAATATTAAAAACCTGACAAAATTGACTAAAAAACTTATTGTGGAAACCCGATAATACATAATGGTATGCGAACTTGGAAATAATTAAAAAATACTTTAAAATTGGATAATTTATCACTTCTTCTCTCAATCTTAAATAACCCCTCATTTAAACCTTCCGTGTTAGATAAAGGTTTTGCACAATGGAAAATCCATTGAATTACAAAAGTGGGACTCCTTTATCGAAAGTGTATCCTTCTTTCATTCCAGGAGCTACAACAGAATTATGGACTACATCAAAATAATTTTTTTAGGTATTTGCAACTTAGAGATTATATAAAATCACACACACAAGTATATAGATCCAAGGACCCAGAAATCCTTGATGAATGTTTGAATAAACATTCTAACACAGACAAATTAATATCCTACATTTATAATATCTTGTTAGATACTGAGGTCCCGTCGACAGAATCACATAGACAAGCATGGGAAAATGAATTGGCTCAACCCATAACGAAGGATATATGGGATGAAAGATTACAACATATACATTAAGGGCCTGTCCCAGTTACGTGTCCTTGGCACGCACATTACGCGACCTCGTGGTCACGTTGAGCCGAGACGGTCGAGCGAAGGTCGGGCGTGATTACATGCGTACGCACAGCCATCTGGAGTGCGTGACGTCATTTGAAGATGGACACAAAGCTGGTGTAACTCAGCGGGACCAACAGCATCTCTGGAGAGAAGCAATGTGTGACATTTCGTGTCGAGACTCTTCTTCAGTCTGATACAATTTAAAGTATCACATAGATTATATTACTCCAAAACAAAATTAAACAGAATTTTTCCAAATATCTCACCTATCTGTGATAAATGTCAATACCTAGAAGCCAACTTAACTCATACCTTGGTAAATTGCATAAAAATTAAACATTTTTGGATGGATATTTTAAAAATTATTTCTGAAGTTCAATTGGATCCCGATCCAAAACTAATAATATTGGGAATATCAGAACAAAGTATAAAACTTACAACAAATCAAAGAAATTTTCTTGATTACAGTATAATAACTGGGAAAAAATTAATAGTAAGATTTTGGAAAAACCCAACAACCCCCACAATTAAATTGTGGATTACAGAAATGTCTGAGATCTTACAATTGGAAAAAATTAGACTTGTCTTAATTGACAAATCAGAACTATTTACTAGAATATGGTCTCCATTTATTGATTTTTTAAAGAGGTAAATTGGTTCAACACAGAAACTGGACTGAAACCTGAGCTCAGGATTGGATGAATAACTATGCCTTATAACCTACGGACCTATCTCCAAAATTGTTATTGGTAATTTTCTTTGTTTGTTTCTTTTTCTTTTTCTTTTTTTTAATTTTATCCCTCCCTCTCTATTAGTTTATAGATCTTTCTTTTTAGTCCTATCTTTCAAAAAATTCTATAAAAAGAACAGAAGCTTTGTATGAATGTAATTGATAAACAAACCGTGTTGCTATTATGTGTTTACGCTTCTAATAAAAATATATTTAAAAAAAAGAAGATAGACACAAAATACTGGAGTAACTCTGCGGGACATGCAGCATCTCTAGAGAGAAGGAATGGGTGACGTTTCGGGTCAAGACCCTTCTTCAGACTGATGTCAGGGTATTCTCTACAGAGATGCTGCCTGTCCCGCTGAGTTTCTCTCCAGAGATGCTGCCTGTCCTGCTGAGTTACTCCAGCATTTTGCGTCTATCTTCGATTTAAACCAGCACCTGCAGTTCTTTCCTAGGCATTCAAAGTTAAACGTGTCAATGTCAAAATGTTGTACTAGTTTAACACATTTTTTCCTTGGAACTTGTGTATTGTATGTAAACAAATATTCTGTTCAGAAATGGCTATTATTTAACAAATTAATTTAAAATTAAAATAAATCATGCAGTATGTTATTTGGTACCAGACAAGGCCTTGGTAATTCTGTAGATCTGACTATATCATTTAAGAAGGATCACCATTAGAACAAGTATTGAACTTCAAATATCTTGGTGTTTGGCTCGACCCAACGCTTTCATTTACGCAGCATAGTGAGACGATTACTAAAAAACTCAGCTGTAATCTAGCTATTCTTTACCGGCATATAAATTGTTTCACCTTTCAGATGAGGAAAAGAATTGTCTCTCAACTATTACTACCAACACTGGATTATGCTGATATTGTCTATCAGACTACATTTGATACACATCTTCAACCCCTCAATGTAGTTTATAATAGTCTTTGCAGATTTATTTTAAGGTGTCCATATATAACTCACCACTGTTCTATGTACGAAACTCTAAACTGGTTATCCCCCCACGCTCGAAGATGCTACCACTGGTATCCATCTCAATTACCCTTCTTATTTAAAACAGGACCTATTACCATACACACCCTCATATTCACTAAGACATATTCAGCAACCCTTCTTTTTCATTCCAAGAACTAACAAAGAAATTGGGAGACGTGCATTTAAATTCAAAGCTCCTTCTGACTGGAACACTCTGCCTAGTACCATAAGAACTATTAGCTAATTTCGTCCATTTAAAAATACACTTTTACCCTTCCTTATAAAACCATGTACCTGTTTCTAGTATTAGAGTCTTCGAGCTCCTTTATCTAGCTTGCTCTGTGTGTGATCATTTGGCATAACTATTGTATATGCATGGCTATTACACTTATGTATTATTGTATTGCATAGTGTAACAAAGTCTTATATTGTATTATGTCACAATATCATGAAATAATATATCATGTAATAATGTTAATAGTATGTATTAACGTACGATGTATGATAGGTGGTATATGGTATTATGCATCAACATTATGCTGTAACACATAACTATTATTATTATTGGATATGTAAAGCCAATTAACAATTGTTATAAACTATAACAAGTGGGGATGGAGGGGTTTTGGGATTGGTGTGTGGGTAGGTGGGTCAATGAGAGCCTCTATGTATGTTATGTCTTGTGCTGTATGTTCTATGTTGGACCCCCTCGAAAACGAGATGACTGTCCATCTCAAGGGGTTATCCATGAATAAACTTGTTTCAAACTTGTTTCAAACTTTACTATGTGATGTACATGAGCATGCGGTGTACATATACAATACATATGTATATACGCATACATTCTGAGAAGAATGAAAACAGGCACTTGTTTGTGCAGCCGCCAAGATTCTCACATATAAGTGAGTATGTTCATCATGCTACTGTACCTTGGACTATCAAGCCACAGGGGTGCCTACATTACAGCTGTGAACCCTGGGAATATTACATTTTTTAAGACTAAACCTTATAGCTTTTTGTCAGATAATAACACAGAAAAAAATGTAGGTAAATGTATACGAAGGACCTGAATTTGTCTAATCTTATTCTTTGTTAAAACCAAAGATTATAGAGGAGCCTAGTATCTTTGGTTAAAACTGCTTAAAAGTATCTGTTCCAACTGATGGTAGAATGCTCCACTTTGTTCTGTGTAGTGACCAAATTGCTCTAGCCATTTGGTTTCTTTAACCAGACGTGGCCTGTCAAAAATCTCACCAACTGATACACATTATCAATTCCTTTGTTACGGGACAAATTGTGTTCTTTCTGTTCCCAAAAGTATTTTAAAAATTCATGAACATCCATTGGAATACGAAGTTACTGATCACAACGCTTTTGAAAGCAGTTGTGGAATTGTTGCTTTCCTCACCCTGGGAAATGTAAGTTTTAAATGATGTGAATGTAAGAAGTGCGGATCAAGAAAACGCTCCTCATTCCATATAATAGTGCTTAATCACCCAATCCTTCAGATGTCTTCCCAATTTCCCTTCATTTTTCCTGCTCCGTCTCCCACCAATTTATCAAATGAAATAGCTATTGTTGATTATTTGTCTTCACAAATATGCGCCAGTTGTAAGTGGTTTAGAACTGATGAAAGGTGTAAACAGCACTTCAGACCACAGCCACAATCAATCTGAACAATTGTCTGCAACTCCAGGTGGAAACTTTAATGGTTCAGGAGAGAGGTTGATGTGGAGGGTGGGAAAATCAGATGTAAGGAGAACCTAAAGCAATGGGGACAATTGACTTGGAATAGATATGGAGTCGATTGGCCAAGATAGAGTGGATATGGAGAGGATGCTTCCAGCAGTGGGAGAGTGCTATGGGAGGCACAGCCTAAAAATAAAAGGACATACTTTAGAGTGGAGATGCTCATCGCTTTATCTTTCATGGAGGGAGAAGGGGGGTAGGGGGAGTGGGGAGTCTGATATCACTACTCTTTTTGAGTGATATATACTCCCTTATTCATGTTCCAAATGGTTCTATTGAAAATTGTGGTCCCTTCTTCTAGATTCCTCCAATAAGCAATATTGCATGATTGGCAACGCTGTCTTCTGCTGGGAGGCTGGCTCCCACTCACTCCCCTCCCCTGGTCACTCTGTTCCTTTCCCCTCTTTTACACACTCACCTCACATCCCCAACTTCCCTTTTCCTTTTTCCTCCTCTTCTCTCCCCACAATTTACCCCTCCACTTGCCTCCCTTCCTGTGGTTTCACACTCCTCCCCTCTCATTTCCTTATAGGACCCTCCAGCCTTAGTCACTTACTCCATCCAGATGCTATCAATCCACCCCTTCCTCCCTCACCTGCATCCACATGTCACTTGCCAGGCTTTGCCCTGCCACCACCTCTCTTTTCCAGACTCCTACATTCAAGATGAACAAGGGTCCCGACCTGAAACATCACGTCCATTCCCTTCGCTGATTTCCTCCAGCATTTAGTGTTTTGCTCTCGGTTCCAGCATCTGCAGACTATTGTGCACCCATCAGATCTTCACGGCGCAGTGTACTACATCGTAAAGCAAGACTTCTCCCAGCCCTAGGGCCGCTCGAGTTCGCAGAATGGTTTTCCACCTCCAGGTTCACAGGCCATCAAGGTTATTGAACGTTTGTAAACATCATTGGCCTTCCGTAACATTCAAAAAGATTCAGGGGCTATTACAAAGTTGAAAGGATAAAACCTTTTTAGAAATAAATGTGAGCACACTGACTTAAATCAAATAAAAAGGTTTACCTCTCACATTGTAGATTTCTATTTGTTCCCATTGATTTCAAAGAGGCAACCTCAACAGGCAGATTTCACAGCCTGAGAGCTGTGAAGAATCATGCTTTGAAATGGGTCGATTTCGCAGCAGAAATGGCAAGGTTTTCAATTTAATAGCTTTTAGTGGTGATGTTGGAATAAATTGAGTCATGTGGCTGCCTCTATGTTATTGTCAAAGAGGATTGAAGGAAATAAACAGCTTGAACCTTGTCCATGCATCTGATCCACAGCTGAAAGGGAGGAGATCACAGTGCACATGTGTGAAATCATGAAACATGATTTAAATTTGCTTAAAAGAATTCAAAAAGGGCAATGCATTTTCAAAACAACTTACAGAATTGAAAGTCGTTTTACTCAGGTAAACTCTTTGTTCCAAATAAAAGCTCGATACTTATCATTTTAACAGTAATAAAAACCCCAATTTGCCTCAAAGAGATGAAACATAGAAACATAGAAACATAGAAATTAGGTGCAGGAGTAGGCCATTCAGCCCTTCGAGCCTGCACCGCCATTCAATATGATCATGGCTGATCATCCATCTCAGTATCCCGTACCTGCCTTCTCTCCATACCCCCTGATCCCCTTAGCCACAAGGGCCACATCTAACTCCCTCTTAAACATAGCCAATGACTGGCCTCAACTACCTTCTGTGGCAGAGAATTCAGAGATTCACCACTCTGTGTGAAAAATGTTGTTCTCATCTCGGTCCTAAAAGACTTTCCCCTTATCCTTAAACTGTGATCCCTTGTTCTGGACTTCCTCAACATCGGGACCAATCTTCCTGCATCTAGCCTGTCCAACCCCTTAAGAATTTTGTAAGTTTCTATAAGATCCCCCCTCAATCTTCTAAATTCTAGCGAAACTGACTCTTTCTTCTCTCATCAGCTCTCCACGTTAGACTTTACTTTTAGACTTTAAACTTTAGAGATACAGCATGGAAACAGGCTCTTCGGTCCACCGAGTCCACACTGACCAGCGACAAATAGCACTATTCTCCACTCTAGGGACAATTTACAATTTATAGAAGCCAATTAACTTACAAACGTGCACGGCTTGGAAGTGTGGGATGAAACTGGAGGACCCGAAGCACTCCTGAGCACCTGACGAAAACCCACATGGTCACAGGGAAAACTTACAAACTCCGTACAGACAGCACCCGTAGTCAGGATCGAACCTGCGTCTCTCCATATACAAATTTAAGGAAGCAACTCTATGGCTACACCACTGTGCCGCCTGTGCAACCTCTTCGTGCTGGATAAATTATCTGACTTTATCATTCCAGGAAGTCCCTTTAACCAGAGATTTACATAATGCCTAGTCCCATCTCACGTAAGATGCCACCAGCAGGCAGCAAAACAAAACTAATTCCAACAACTGGATTACGATTCAGGTTTTAAAGATGAAAAGATGATACATTAATGTGGAAGGGCATTTTATACAACGGTGATTCAGTCTCTTATTTGAATTTGTTTGTGTCCTCTCCATCCATAAATATTAGCTTCTAATGGATAATATTTTCATGTTGCTGTTTAAATCTAACAGATGTAATTACATATTGAAAGCAGAAAAAGCTTAACAATATTCTGTTTCTGTGGTGACAAAACAGAGATCATAAGAGAAAACAAGACAAAAGGTAAATGAGTGATGTCGGAAGTTTGAAATTGGAAAACAATTTAAAACGTTGGAAACATTAAGCAGTTTTGGCAACATCTGTTGAAAGAGCTAATGCCTCAGATCGTTGTGATTGGATCTTTGACCGGAAACGTTAACTTCACCTGACCTGCTGAGCGATTCAAAGATTTTCTGTTTTTTATTAAAGGAAATTGTAACAACTCTTTGGTGTGCATGTACAACATTTACACAATCTGTTGAAAAGGCTTGGAAGTGAAGTACTTAATTCCAGCTAAAAAGCCGTGACTTGGTAGACCACCCTCGACAATAGAGCTAAACAAAATCCATTTCAATATGTTAATTAAGCAATATGTGGTTTTTGATTGTTGTCATTCAGTTCCACATTTGAAAGAAAAATTCTGCATTTCAAACAGTACCTGGAGTTTGATTTTGAGAAGACGTTAATTCTTCTTGATACCACACACACACACACACACATGGAATTGTGGTGATTGTAGTCCAAACACTGACTTCCAATAAACTCATTATCTTTATTTTAAAACGAAGTGTTCTTTTTGCAAGTCTGAAGCATTGTTGTTTCAATTTTGCCAAACTCTTTTCAATGAGTGTCCATGAAACTTTGGACTTAGTTGCAGCAATACATCATCCATTGTGTAGCACTATTATTGTATTAATAACCTTCAAGGTTATACGAGCATCAGACTAAATTTGACAATGAACTTCATAAAGATATACATTCTCATGACAGATGCAATGTTAGCCTCATTTCTTTCTCCATTGATGTTGCCAGGTATGTTGAGAACTTCCAGCACTTTAAATTCGTGTATGTAGAGATACTAGGATACAGCACATGTGATCACGGGGTATATTTTAAAGAGCCTTAAAGGCAGGGCTGGATTTACGTATAAGCTAGACAAGCTTAAGTTTAGGGCCTCGAGATCTAGGGGGGCCTACTCACCTCACTGCCTCACCGGATGCGTCGAACCTCGCCGCCCCACCGACCTTCCGCCCACCGGGACCTCCTACTCTTTGCCCGCTGATCCTGGCCACCCCATCTCCCTCCAGCAGCCTGCAGCCATCGCCTTACCTGCAGCCTGGACTCAGCACCGGGCCTGAAGTCTCCATGCTGCAGACTCCCACTCCCCCGGGTTTGACTGTGCTGGGTCCTAGTGCTAGTCCCCCTAACCCTGGTAACCTCAGTGGCTGTTCCAATGGGTCTTCCCCATCGCCCACAAATTATGTGACCCCTGCTCTTCCCCACCCACACTACAGTCTTCATGCCCCCCTACCCCCTGATCACCCACCACCCCCCCCCTCACCAGACATCGCCTCGTCCTCAGTCCACTCACCTGCCTTCCTCCGGCTCCAACCCCCATCCATGCCGTGTGTTCACCATCCCCCCTGACCTCCCCCTCTCTGATACCAAACGGTTTGTCCTCAGCAGAGGTCTCACCTTTGTCCCCCTCCGTCCCCACCTCAATGAGTTCCGCGCCCGCCGCGATTTGGAGCTCTTCTTCCGTCGCCACCGCCTCACACCGTTCTTCCTTCAGAAGGAGTCCTCGCCCCCATTGATTATCCCTTTTCCCGTTTCCAACGGACCCCTCCTCTTGGACCTCCCCTCATGGCCATTGGTACAATTAAATTTGGAGGTCACCATCCGACGTCGGAACGGGAGAACCTTCTCAGCTGCTTGGACTTCCGAAACGGCGGAGACCGCAGTTCCCAAAGTCCACAGGCTGAACTGGGCAGAGATTCACGCTGGCGGCTCTCGGCAAAGGGATCCCAGGGCTCCGCGATATTGAAATCAGCACGGCCCGAGGCTGGGGGCTCCGCAAACCACAGCTCCATGATGTTGAAGCAGCAGGCCCAACACTCCAGAGCTTCGAACTGCGATCCAGGTAAAGCATCGCCCGTTCCACGGTGAATCCAATATGTATTTTAAAACCAACTGTTTAATGACAACATACAGTAGGATCTAAATGTGTCACACTGTCACTGTCGGGTAGTCATGGTCCTCTAGTCGTGGGGGTGGGGGATTGGGAGGGGGGGGGGGGGGGGGCCTCACAAGTGAAATAGCTTAGGGCCTCTCTTCATCTAAATCCGGCCCTGCTTAAAGGAGGACAAAAAGAGAACCAAAAAGAGAACCAGAGGGATTTAGACAATGATTCCCAAGACTTCCAACTAAGGTGGCTTAAACCACACTCGCCAATAACGGGGAAATTAAAGTTAGGGTTTCTGAAGAGGCCAAAATTCAGGAAGACACAAGGAACGGTAAATACAGGAATCTTGTGCAAAGCACTAAGTGCTGAAGGGACTGGACGGGTCAAGCAGCATCTGTGGAGGTAAATTTGAAGAAGGATCCAGACCCGAACCATTGCCTATCCATTTCCTCCAAGGATGCTGCCTGACCCGCTAATTACTTCTGGGCAAAACACAACGTGCTGGAATAACCCAGCAGGTCATAGAGTCATACATCGTGGAAACAGGCCCTTTGGCCCAACTTGCCTATGCCGACCAACTTGCTGCTTTTGCACGTCCCACCTGCCTGCGTATGGTCCATATTCCTCCAAACCTTTCTTATCCATGTACCTAGCAGATTAAACATGGAAAATAGGTGCAGGAGTAGGCAGGAACGGGTATTGATTTTCGATGATACACCATGATCATATTGAATGGCGGTGATGGCTCGAAGGGTCTCCTCCTGCACCCATTGTCTATTGAGCCCTTCGATCATTCAATATGATCATGGCTGATCATCCAACATCAGTACCCCATTCCTGCTTTATTCCCTATGGGTGGCTTTGGTGCCTGGAGCAATGAGTGAAGCGAGCTATGAAAATGCCCAGCGGTGGCGGTGCTGTCCCAAGCGAGACCAGCAAAGGCGCTGCTGCCCCTCTGTGTGTTTCAGGGAGGAGGGACCCGCAGTCTCCTCCTTTCTTTCTCATTATTCGCTGTTTCGGTTTTCTTTCAAAGCCGCGGAGGTTTTTTTTTCCCAATCTTCCCCCACACTCAGCCTAGAGTCGCCATCTTCTCGTTTCCCCCCCTGCAATGATTTAATGCTGAGCTGAGTGGGAGAGGGAGGGAAGCGGCGCCGGGGAAGCAGCGCGGAGTGACCGGGCTGGCAGCGCACGGAGCAGCCGAAGGTGCGTGGGCTTCGCTTTATATTCAAGCTTTTGTCCCCTCTGTTGCTGAAGCCGGGTGAGTGGTGTGAAGTCTGCATTCATTCACTGCCCATGGAGAGAGGGCTTGACATTGGCAGTAGTGGCATCGCTCAGGGTGCAGGACTGGTGCCGTTTTAAATGGCCATTAGCAATAATCAACCTCTATTTGCCTTCCGCCGGTGTGGGCTTTGACAGTGCTTGTCTCTCTTCAGATTTGCATCTTTCATATTGTACCGGGTTGTATCTGTGAATTTAGGCTCTTGAGATATTTGCATCCATTCTGAAATACTGTTTGCTAAACTAAAGCTGCTACTCCTGCTTTGCAACCTCGGTGGGCTGGTGTTAGAAACTGGTGAATAGTGTGTGAGAAAGGAAGAGTCTTGCTGCAGATGAAAGAGGAAGATGTTTAACCGGCAGCTTTCTGGAGATTTGGTCGGAGTGGGTGAGTGCTGCGATAAGCGCCTGTCTCTGTGCGATGTACCACAGATTTGCAGCGTTCAGACTCTGAGCCAATACCAATTTCGCTGCTTCCCTCTCAAGCCGCAGTAAGCAGGTAGACAAGGACTGAGGGGTGGAGATGTGCAAGACCACCAACTCCGAGAAAAATCAATTGCAGATATTCCAAATGATCGATTTCATGCCGCGCACGCTTTGATACTATTTTAATACAGATGCTTTCTTCGCGCTGTTAATTTAAAAACAAATAATTTCGGATTTGGTATGATTCGTAAGCTTGGTGAACATACTATATACCGCAATCGCTGATATCTGCGAACGTTCAGGGAGTTCTGAACTAATATATCTCGAGTAACTCTCCACTGTAGAATAATTGACAGGTGACCCAGCCTCCAATTCCCAGCAGCTGAAGGTGATAGAGATAAGCTCCCATTTTTCTGGCCACTGCTTCCTATTGTCGCTACACCTGCTTTATATCTCTCTCCCCCCCCCAAATTGCATGTCTATCTCATTCGCACCATCGAGCCCCCCCCCCCCCCCCCCTCAATTTCATCCCCTATTTGTTGACATCCCTATAAAGTGCCAGCTTCTGCAGCCATTAATTCCCTGTTTACAGTGGGGATCATTTCATTCTCTGCAGTCTCATTGTTAAATGTGGCTCTGGATGCATGCTCCCAGCTGCTGCTGCTTGGCTCCTGGCAAGTAATTTTCAAAGTTAGTTACTCTGTCTCCTGACTATGGAATGTAATGCGGTTAAATGGCTTTTAGCCTGATTTATTTGCCTCCAGTTTTGTCAACGCTAACTCGGGATGTGACCTTTCAAAAGTTTTATGTAAGATTTTATGTTTCAATTAAAAAAAAATACAGAAGTTGTGTAAACACAACTGAAGTTAGTGCTGAAGGCCACCAAACAGAAAGGGAGCATAACCGGAGAATGTAATTAAAACAAATTTGTGTATTAAAAGTGTGTACACTGCACAAATAAAGTCACAGACAGAGAGTGGACAATGCCAGAGTGCTAAGAAGGCCAAAGTATAAGTTAGTACGGAGCATGCCATAGATATGGTAATTAGGGAGAGGGAAGAATTCCCTTCACTGTTGCCAACCTATTCTCCCATAATTAACAAAAACACAACTTGGAAATACAGAGGAGTTGGCAACATGTCACAGTCAATGAGACATGAAGATGTAGTCATGGTCATAAGGAATAGGAGTAGAATTAGGCCATTTGGCCCATCAAGTCTACTCCGCCATTCATTCATGGCTGATCTATCTCTCCCTCCTAACCCTATTCTCCGGCCTTCTCCCCATAACCTCTAACACCTGTACTAATCATGAATCTATCCATCTCTGCCTTAAAATTATCACTGACTTGGCCTTCACAGCCTTCTGTGGCAAAGAATTCCACAGATTTGCCACCCATTGACTAAAGAAATTCCTCATCTCCTTCCTAAAAGAACAACCTCTAATTCGGAGGCTATGACATCTAGTCCTAGACTCTTCGACTAGTGGAAACATCCTCTCCACATCCACTCTATCCAAGCTGTATGTTTCTGTATGTTTCAATGAGGTCCCCCCTCATTCTTGTAAACTCCAGCGAGTACAGGCCCAGTGCTGACAAATACTCATCATATGTTAACCTACTCATTCCTGGGATCATTCTTGTAAACCTCCTCTGGACCCTCCCCAGAGCCAGCATATCCTTCCTCAGATATAGAGGTACCTACTAGAGGAGGGGCAGTGCTGGACCTCCTGTTAGGAAATGAGACGGGACAGGTGGCGGAGGTATGCGTTGGGGAGCACTTCGGGTCCAGTGATCACAATACCATTAGTTTCAATATAATTATGGAGAGGGTCAGAACTGGACCTAGGGTTGAGATTTTTGATTGGAGAAAGGCTAACTTTGATGAGATGCGAAATGATTTAAAAGGAGTGAACTGGGACATTTTGTTTTATGGGAAGGATGTAGAAGAGAAATGGAGGACATTCAAAGGGGAAATTTTAAGAGTACAGAATCTTTATGTTCCTGTTCGGTTGAAAGGAAAGTAAAAATTGGAAAGATACCTGGCTTTCAAGGGAAATTGAACATCTTGTTCGGAAAAAGAGGGAGATCTACAATAATTATAGGCAGCATGAAGTAAATGAGGTGCTTGAGGAGTATAAGGAATGTAAAAAGAATCTTAAGAAGCTAAAAGAAGACATGAGGTTGCTTTGGCAAGTAAGGTGAAAGTAAATCCAAAGGGTTTCTACAGCTATATTAATTGCAAAAGGATAACGAGGGATAAAATTGGTCCATTGGAGAGACAGAGTGGACAGCTATCTGCAGAGCCAAAAGAGATGGGGGGAGATATTGAACAATTTCTTTTCTTCTGTATTCACCAAGGAGAAGGATATTAAATTATGTGAGGTAAGGGAAACTAGTAGAGTAGCTATGGATACTATGAGTTTCAAAGTAAAAGAAGTACTGACACTTTTGAGAAATATAAAAGTGGATAAGTCTCCAGGTCCGGACAGGATATTCCCTAGGACATTGAGGGAAGTTAGTGTAGAAATAGCCGGGGCTATGACAGAAATATTTCAAATATCATTAGAAACGGGAATAGTCCCCAAGGATTGGCGTACTGCGCATGTTGTTCCATTGTTTAAAAAGGGTTCTAAGAGTAAACCTAGCAATTATAGACCTGTTAGTTTGACTTCAGTGGTGGGCAAATTAATGGAAAAGATACTTAGAGATAATATATATAAGCATCTGGATAAACAGGGTCTGATTAGGAACAGTCAACATGGATTTGTGCCTGGAAGGTCATGTTTGACTAATCTTCTTGAATTTTTTGAAGAGGTTACTAGGGAAATTGATGAAGGTAAAGCAGTGGATGTTGTCTATATGGACTTTAGTAAGGCCTTTGACAAGGTTCCTCATGAAAGGTTGGTTAAGAAGGTTCAACTGTTGGGTATAAATGCAGGAGTAGCAAGATGGATTCAACAGTGGCTGAATGGGAGACGCCAGAGGGTAATGGTGGATGGCTGTTTGTCGGGTTGGAGGCAGGTGACTAGTGGGGTGCCTCAGGGATCTGTGTTGGGTCCTTTGTTTGTCATGTACATCAATGATCTGGATGAAGGTGTGGTAAATTGGATTAGTAAGTATGCAGATGATACCAAGATAGGGGGTGTTGTGGATAATGAAGAGGATTTCCAAAGTCTACAGAGCAATTTAGGCCATTTGGAAGAATGGGCTGAAAGATGGCAGATGGAGTTTAATGCTGATAAATGTGAGGTGCTACACCTTGGCAGGACAAATCAAAATAGGACGTACATGGTAAATAGTAGGGAATTGAAGAATGCAGTTGAACAGAGGGATCTGGGAATAACCGTGCATAGTTCCTTGAAGGTGGAATCTCATATAGATAGGGTGGTAAAGAAAGCTTTTGGTATGCTAGCCTTTATAAATCAGAGCATTGAGTATAGAAGCTGGGATGTAATGTTAAAATTGTACAAGGCATTGGTGAGACCAAATCTGGAGTATGGTGTACAATTTTGGTCGCCCAATTATAGGAAGGATATCAACAAAATAGAGAGAGTACAGAGGAGATTTACTAGAATGTTGCCTGGGTTTCAACAATTAAGTTACAGAGAAAGGTTGAATAAGTTAGGTCTTTATTCTCTGGAGCGCAGAAGGTTAAGGGGGGACTTGATAGAGGTCTTTAAAATGATGAGAGGGATAGACAGAGTTGATGTGGACAAGCTTTTCCCTTTGAGAATAGGGAAGATTCAAACAAGAGGACATGACTTCAGAATTAAGGGACAGAAGTTTATGGGTAACATGAGGGGGAACCTCTTTACTCAGAGAGTGGTAGTGGTGTGGAATGAGCTTCCAGTGGAAGTGGTGGAGGCAGGTTCGTTGGTATCATTTAAAAATAAATTGGATAGACATATGGATGAGATGGGAATGGAGGGTTATGGTATGAGTGCAGGCAGGTGGGACTAAGGGAAAATAATTGTTCGGCACGGACTTGTAGGGCCGAGATGGCCTGTTTCCGTGCTGTAATTGTTATATGGTTATATGGAGTCCAAAAGTGCTCACATAGTCATAGTCATACAGCATGGAAACGGGCCCTTTGGCCCTACTTCCCCGTGCCCTGTTTCCACTAGTTCCACCTCCCGGCATTTGGCCCATATCCTTCCAAACCTTTTCTATTCATGTGTCTGTCCACATGTCTTTTAAATTTTGTGATAGTACCTGCCTCACCAAGCTCCTCTGCAATCTCATTCCATATACCTACAATCCTCTGTGTGAAAAGATTGACCCACAAGCTCCTATTAAATCTTTTCCCTTCCATCTTAAACCTATATCGTGTTGTTCTTGATTCCCCATCTCTGGGTAAAAGACTCTGTGCATAGTTACCCTATCTAGTCTCCTCGTGACTTTATACGTCTCAATAGGATCACCCATTATCTTCTTGTGCTCCAAGGAATAAAGTCCAACCTCTCCATATAGCTCAGGCCCTCGAGTCCTAGCAACATCCTCGTGATTTTCCTCTGCACCCTTTCCAGCTTAACAACATCTTTTGTATAACAACGTGACCAAAACTGAACATAATATTCCAAAGGTGGCTTCACCAATGTCTTGTACAACTCTAACATAACCTCCCAGCTTCTATACTCAATACTCTGACTGATGAAGGCCAATGTGCTGAAGCCTTCTTGACCACCCTATCTACCTGTGACACACTGTGAGGAAATATAAGTGCATAAGTCATAGAAGCAGAATTAGGCCATGTGCCCATCAAGTCTACTCTGCCATTCAAACACAGCTGGTCTCTCTTTCCCTCACAACCCCATTCTCCTTCATTTTCCCCAGAACCCTTGACACCCTCACTAATCGGTTGCAGCAGACTTCCCTCAGTGACATCACTTTACTCAACAAGACTCACCAGAAAGGCCAAAAAAACCTAGCAGACCACTTTCACCCGGCACATTACCTTTAATCTCCTCCCATCAGGAAGGAGATATAGAAGCATTAAAAGTAAAACATCTCGCTTCAGAGACAGCACCTACCTCCAAGCCATCAGATATTTGAATTTGCACTAATCACTCTGCACTTTCTTTTGCACTTGCACTTACGCTTAACATGACGCTGCTGGGTACTGTCCTTCCTGTAAATATTGTCCTTCGTACGGTATTGTCTGTATTATTTATTGTGGTGTATGTGGTGGTTGTATTGTACTGTATTGTATCTGTCTGAGAGCGAACCAAGACACATTCCTATCAACTTGTTGACGTGGCAATAAACTTCTTGAATCTTGAATCTTGAATCTAATCAATAATCTGCCTTAAAAATATCCAAAGACACGGCCGCTGCAATGAAATATGTACCTGCACTTCTAGATCCCTCTGCTCTACAACACTCCCCAGAGCTTTGCCATTCGTAGGACATATTTAGCTTCATGGTGTTAAAAGTTTGATAGTTTCTCGCTTCACAGAGCATCTGTCAGGTTTCATGGAGCTAGGGCTGTAATTCATGTTTGTGTTGTGGACTATGAAATAAAAAAGGTCTAAGTTGTGGTTGAATCTGGGCTGGTGGAGTCTTGGTGGACGTTTTGTGTATATTCCATTTGGCACCTTGTGTAGACACTCCATTCAGCCAGATTTAGATAGTGAGTAAACCTACCTAGAACCACCTGCTGGTATACAGATAGCATAATTGTTAAGATAATAAGACAATATTGCAGGAGTTTATTATTGATGGCCTCAGAAGTTAATCTAATGGGTGGTGCCCACAATTTACATATGAGTAGCTACCCCATAAAATGTTATTGCTTTTAAAATTAATGTGGAATTTGAGCAGTTAGAGTCATAGAGTCATACAGCATGGAAATAGGCCCTTTGGCCAAACATGTCGCACTTGCCTGCTTTTGGCCCATATCCCTCTAAACTTACCCTATCCATGTAACTGTCTAAATCTTTCTTAAATGTGATAATACCTGCCTCAACTACCTCCTCTGGCAGCTTGTTCCATACACCACTACCCTTCGTGTAAAAAAAAAAAAGTTATCCCTTCAGTCTGAAGGGTCTCGACCCGAAACGTCACCCATTCCTTCTCTCCAGAGATGAGGCCTGTCCCGCTGAGTTACTCCAGCTTTTTGTGCCTGTCTTTTGTTTAAACCAGCATCTGCAGTTCCTTCTTACACAAAGCTAATCCACCTCAGTGAAGTTGCCTGGTTATATGCTTCCGCACTTGTGCTGCTGGAACAATGATCCGGTTTGACTATCCCTGTACAAACAAACTCCTCATCTTGCTCACTTTAGTAGTTTGATCTCATCCAAAACTGCTCAAATATCATTTCCTCCAGGTGCTGCTTGCCGTGTTTCGCCGAGTCATAATTACTTCACAGTGCTTTGAACTAAACTTCGAAATACAGCATGAAAACAGGCCCTTCGGTCTACTGAGTCCTTGCCGACCCATTCACATTAATTCTACATTTTCCAACTTCCTCCTCAATTCGCTATACACTAGGGACAATTCTACAATGGCAACTGCTGGAGTATATCAAGGACAAACACAAGGAGCAACTCAGTGGGTCGCGTAGCATCTTTGGAGAAATTTTACAATTTTCATTTTCTCCTATTCATTTTCCCCAGAGATGTTGCCTGACCCCTCTAGTTACTCCAGCGCTTTGTCCCTGTCTTTTAAATGTTGTTATATTACCTGCCACAACTACCCCCTCGTTCCATGGACCCACCACCCTCTGTGTGAAAAGGTTTCCCCTCAGATTCCTATTAAATATTTCCCCTCTCCCCTTAAACCTATGTTCTCTGCTTCTTGATTCCCCTGCTCTGGATAAAAGATTCTGTGCATGTATCCTCTCTATTCCCCTTATGATTTTATATACTGCTATAAGATCACCTCGCGCCCTCCTGTGCTCCAAGGAATAAAGTCTTGGCCTGCAATACCTCTCCCTATTGCTCAGGTGCTCAAGTCCTGGCGGCATATTTGCAGCTTAACAACACCTTTCCAATAGCAGTGTGACCAAACTGGACACGATATTTCTCTGTAATCTTCCGCAATACTGCGGGAAGACCACATTCCTCCAGATTTGGGTTTATTCACCCCTGCCATACTATGGCGTTGAATTCTGTCATCCTCCAGAGTACTACAACTCCTTTATGTCCCTTTCCACTTCCCTGTCCCATCACTTGGAGGTGTTTCTGAATAAAGCAATCTCTCCAACCAAGATTTTAACCTGTCCTAATGTCTAGTTGTGTCCGATTATTCTCGTGAAGCACCTGGGAATGCGTGAAAATGTGATTAGATGATTGTTATATTTGTGCAGACTATTCTAATGGTACGGTTTATCATGCACAAAGCAAGTGTTTCCATTCTCATGGTGCTGATCCATTGCTACTTTCAGATAATGACTGAGTGTAAGTAATGCAGCTTAGGTTTGACCAACAGGCCATTGTTGCCTCTTAACCATTATAAATGCCCATTCAGATCATCAGTCTAATGTTGGCTGCTACAAGAACCCAGTTATTTATTTGTGAATTAGAGTGTATAAACAATCACCTAAAATGTCAGCTGAGAGTGAAATAAATTGCCATTAAATCTGAGTGAGCAAGAAGACTTGGTTTATAAAACAACTGATGGTTTATGAATAGCATGGCTGGAAACATAGAAAGTAGGTGCAGGTGTAGGCCATTCGGCCCTTCGAGCCAGCACCTCCATTCAATATTATCATGGCTGATCATCCAAAATCAGTATCCCGTTCCTGCTTTCTCCCCATATCCCTTGATCCCGTTAGCCCTCAGAGCTGAATCTAATTCTCTCTTGAAAACATCCAGTGAATCGGCCTCCACTGGATTTGTGGCAGAGAATTCCACAGATTCACAACTCTGGGTGAAAAAGTTTTTCCTCATCTCAGTCCTAAACTTACAATTAGCACAACATTAATTTGCTCCTGTAAAACATTTTTTTTGCATAAATATGAGCGAGGTCAAAAGGTTGCATGAAGAACATTGTAGTCTGAAAAAGAAGAAATTGTTTGCTCTGCTTTCACTTTCAGAATCTATGGAGATGGTAGAGAAATGATGTTGTGCTACTTTTAGCCATTTTGTTAATCAGTAACCAGTTAAACACGTCATACATTTTTTTAATACCAGGTCATGATACTGAGGAAAATAATTTTGTAAAATTAAGTTATCAATATACTACGTACGGTACATCGATTACCAGCTTGGACCTGTCTCCATATCCCAGCTATTGCAACAACAAAAAAACAAAGTAACTACTTGAAGTCAAGCACTTTTCAAGCAATTCAATCTCTTGATTTCCATCTCCTTTATTCCTTTATTCCTTTCTAAATCATAGAAGCAAAATTAGGCCATTCAGCCCATCAAGTCTACTCTGCCATCCAATCATTGCTGATCTATCATTCCCTCTCATCCCCATTCTCCTTGCTTCTCTCTGTAACCTTTGACACTTACTAATCAAGAACCTGTCAATCGCTGCTTTAAAAGTGCTCAATGACTTAGCCTCCACCACTGTCTGTGGCAATGAATTGCATTGATCTGCTTATTAAAGGGACGTCCTTTTATTCTCAGTTTTCTAAACAGTTGAAAATTTGGGCCAACAAAGGGATTTAACAGTGAATAAAGACCAGTACGCTAAAAAACGTCTTTTCTGAACAATGGTAAGTAGGGCTGAATGTTAACAGGAAGATTGGAAAGGTTTTCCTAAACCAATAAGATTATTTGTTCATTATTTGGTCTAAGTTTTATTAAATATCTAGTCCTGGTTTTTTTTTATCGAATCTCACAATAATGAAGCAGGTCTCTATACGAGTTGGACCTCAATGAATTAGACCTCATATAGAGTAGCCTTGCCATGTAAGAACATGACAGACAGGAACTGCAATTAGCCACACAGACCCTTCAGGCCTCTATGTCATTCAGCTAGATTGTACTGTTTGATAGTTGGCCTTGGCATCACTTTCCTGTCTGGACCCCATAATCTTTGAACCCTCTGTTGACGGGATGATCTTGACTCACATAGCCGGAGGCGTTTTGGCCCTCCACATCGGTGCGATCAGCTCCTGCATCAGGGGGATTCCCTTCTCACCTTAAGCCTATATCCTCTGGTTCTTGATTCCCCTACTCTGGGTAAAAGACTCTGTACATTCAGCCCCTCATGATTTTATACACCTCTACAAAATAGCCCCTCAGACTCCTGCGCCCCAACGCAGGCCCATGGCAACATCCTTGCAAATCTTCTCTGTACTCTTTCCCCCTTAATGACATTCTTCTGTAGCAGGGGTGACCTGAACTGAACAGCCTCACCAACGAGTGCTGGTGCTGCTTTGATATATGTGCCAAGCTTCCTCCATTTTCCCCAAAACCTACAACGTCTTGTTGATATGCAACCCTTTGGATACCAGTCGCACTGGGACGCATCATCCAATTTGCCTACTTTCAGGTTTGAACGTAGCCATTTGACTGTATTATGGCATTCAGCAGCATCAGGTATCACATATCTGTAGCCCGTGGTTTGAGTCAGCCTTACAACTAAACATATTCATATCTACACTTCTGTAATTATAAAGCTAGATATATGCAACTAAGTGAGATTTGGTAGATCTGTTGTCTGAATTGGAAAGCACAATCCAAGATTGTGATCAAAGCAAATATGTGCTACTCTTCTTATTCTGTTGTAGGTGGATTTGATAATAAATTAGTGTTCTTTGATTGCAAAGTTTGTCTCCGTGTAAACTTGGAACAAAGATGACAGCTACTGTATGAACAAACCCCTGACAATAGTGACGTTTATTCCTTCTCTTGCTCAGCCAGAGCAGGATCAGGAATGATGATCATCAGTTATTCCTATATGTTCAATGGTTTTTTTAATGGGTCAAATGTTATCGTAGAAGGTTCAGAATCAGTCTTTGGCCATGAGCCTTCCATGCTCTTGTCTCTGTTTACCATCTGTTTTATTTATTTATCAACCAACATAAAAAGTAGCTATTATGAGTATCAAACTAGAATCTGACTTTTTTTTAAAAATAGACTTAAAATGCTTGAGTAACTCAGTGGGACAGGCAGCATCTCTGAAGAGAAGGAATGGGTGATGTTTTGGGTCGAGACACTTCTTTAGTCTGATGTGAGGGCAGTGGGCAGCACAGATATAGAATGTAGTCGGAGACAGTAAAGGCTCTGTCCAAATTTTCCGAGTTACTCACGAACTCTCCCGAGTTTTCCCCTTGATTCGAACTCGGGGAATGTCGGTAGCGAGCTCGTAGGAGCCCGATGGAATCCGTAGCGGCTCGTGATACCAGCCGTAGGAACTAGGGGCATCAGGTAAGTCGGGACGTTTTTTCAACATGTTGAAAAATGTCCACGTTAAAAAAATAGCCCTGAATACCTACGAACGGCTATTACTGTAATTCTCCGAGTTCGAATCAAGGGGAAAACTCTGGAGAGTTTGTGATAACTCGGGGAAAGTGGGACAGGGCCTTAAGACTGGTGGGAGAACTGGGAAGGGGGAGGGGATGGAGAGGGAAGGAAAGCAAGGGCAACTTGATGTTAGATTTTTTTTGTTTGAAGATGGATGAGCCACCCACTTTGTGAGCCTGAATGTACCACAAAGAGCTAAAGCTTGATTAAAGCCAGAAATGGCCGTTTGTGTGACTCTTGGCCAAAATTAAACCTGTCGTGTTATTTGGCAGTGCAGGAAATGGCTCAAGCAAACATTTTCCAGAGTGCTTTAAGCAGGAGTACACAGGAGTCTAATGTTTTACATGAAAAAAAATGTATATCAGTTACCAAAGTAATGTTTTTGAGCTCATATTTCTACAGTGTTTAAATAGAGAGCATATAGAAAAACAGCTGTTAAGCTGTGGTTTTTTTTGTTGATCAGGAAGTTAGAGAGCACTTGGTAGATTTGATGGTGGCTCCTTTTTATTACAGTACACGATTTCTGGTTATAACTAGAGAAGAGTTATCACATGATTCTAAACGTGCTCATCTTTTGAACTTGGTCTGAGTTTGTTGTAATAATATGTGTGGAACATGCTATAACCAGAATAGCCCAGGCTTGTTGCATACCTGAAAGATGAGCGACTGCAACCTGTCACAAAATCTGATGATTCGCGAGTGTTATTCTGAAAGATCTTCACCAATGTTATTCAAAAAGAAGTTACTCAACAAGTAAGTCATGTGAAGGTAAGCTTTTGGAATGATGACATTAGATTTGAGATTTTAACGAAAGTTTGATTTACAGTGATCCTTGCTTTGATAAAAGGTTTGTGAAACCCAGCGATGAGTAGACGTGTGTGGAATAAAGTATATCCTAGATTTGTCAATTAAAATGCTCTCTCTGCTGGTTGCTCTGCTGATTTTCAATTCAAAAATCAAGAAAAGCCTTGTCAACAGTAAAACAAAAGTCATTAGTTGGTATTTTTTTGCATCATACTTGCTTGCGATATGTTCCAATTGTATGCCCATGTTGTAGATCCACTTTGCTAATGACCAGTTTCTTAATAATGTGATACTAATCAAGGCTGGAAAATTCCCTATTGAAGGTGCCTGGCAGGGACTAATGATGAAAAGATAAAAAGAGAAACTACTTGAAATCTATGCGTAACTAAAACTCTGATCTTGTTATCTTCCGGTTGGCGCGGTCTTTCTATTTGCGCAAAGACGGTACGTGATCGCGCTATGATTTTTCGGCAGCTCACTCGCCGTTCTCCTGTGCTGTGAGTGCACCAAGTTTCGTTCTGATCAGTTGAATGTTATAGAAGTTAGCGAGGTTTAAAAATCTTAAAAACCACTCGCGCGCAGATCGATCTCCTCTTCTGCCATTCAGCGCCGTGCGGATTAGTCTCTTCTCCTGTCACTCCCCGGGCCGGTCCGCCCTTTCCTGCGCCATTGCGTCTTTACCGGACAGGGCTCGAAATTAACGGTTGCCCGGGTGCCAATGACCACCCAAAGTACTGCCGGGCAACCTAAACGCCTAGTCATTTTGCCCGGTTTGGCACTGCAGATACTGGTTTATACCGAAGATAGACACAAAAAATTGGAGTAACTCAGCGGGTCTGGGGAAAAGGAACGTGACGTTTCGGGTCGGCCACGGCTGTATTGCGGGGCAAAGATATTAGGTGCGTGGTGATAGACGGTCGGAGCGAATGATGGGCCCCGCACCGTGGCAGCAGCAGCGGCTCTGCTACCTCCTGCCTCCCCCTCCCTGATAGCGGCCTCTGCTAACGGGGATAACCGCTTTCAAAACAAACCATCTCGCACGCCGAGGGAGGGATGGGGAGGCCTCTTTCTGCCGTCTGAAGCAGCTGCACCAAAGATCCTATAGCTATAGGATCTTTGAGCTACACCGCTCGGCCCCGTATCTTCCTGTCGGCTGGCGGAGAATGGGAAGCAGTGGCGAGGAGAACCCAACCGCCTCCCCCTTTGGCGGCAGCACTTGACGGTGGACGGGGACGGCCAAGGCAGCAGCGGGGCGATGTTGTCCGAGAAGCGCTGCCCTTCCTTCCTCCCCACCTCCCCTCTCTCTCTCTCTCTCTCTCTCTCTCTCTCTCTTGTACGCCCCCCCTCCACCCCCCCCTTATCCTGAGACCCCTCCTCTCCCTCCCGCACTGATCCCCATTCCCGCCTCTATTCAGTCCTCACTGATATCCCCTGTGCTTCCCTCCCCATCAACCCCCCCCCCCCCCCCCCCCATCTATTCATCCTGCGCTGATTCACACACCCCCCTCCCTGACCCTAGTGTGCTGGAAATGTCTTCAGAGCGAACATTGACTATGTTTGATAACGGAATGCAATCAAATGTGTTTTAATTCCCAATGTTATTATTTGTTTTAGTCCATAAAGATGAATTAATCAAATTGTGAACACGTGAAACATTAAAACCGTACGGTTCGATTGTCACTGCTACCGTTGACACGTTATAACAGAATTAATTTTAACTGCAAATCAATGCTCTTAATATGGAGTATCAGTACTGTAGTTATTTAATGAGCAACATTTACAACTATACGTTGGATTTATCCCAGTTTTACTTCTACAGTTGGTCATATACATCACAAATTTGGTCAGGAGATATTTCAGTTGAAATTTTAACGTTAATTCTGAAGTGGGAATGATGGAAACAGCGTTTATCAATAATTTATTTTAAATCTGGTCGTACAAACTGGGTGTCTTAATTGCCGTTCACAACACGTACATCTAATCTGAATGTCCGGTAATGTGGCGTTTTGAAACCTTTAAAGATATTACCTAAAGAACATTTGCTGCAGTTATGTCCTTTGGCCATCTTTTGTCAGTTAGTGTAATGTTTAACCTGTCAGATGGGTATAGTCTTGCTGGGCTGGCGAGTCGCTCGCTGCGGCTCTGGCCATGGAGCAGCCTCAGTGCAAGAATCCCGGGCGTTGGAGGTGTCAGAAGCGTTGTGCCGCTGCCGTGAGAGTCCCTGCGCCCAATTCACCCTGGTGACCGACATGGACCAGGCTGCGGCTCGGTGCATCCTGGAGGTCAACTAGTGGCTGCTGGAAGTAGGTACCAAGCACTGGGTAAAAGCGGTGGAAGATAGTGGCCTTCAAATGAGGGTGGTTGGAGAAAGCATCCTGCTTGCCTGCTAGACTTTCATTTACTGTAACTGTCGGAAAAATGTTCCCGGTGTTGGGGGAGTCCAGAACCAGGGGTCACAGTTTAAGAATAAGGGGTAGGCCATTTAGGATTGGGATGAGGACAAACTTTCTTCACCCAGAGAGTTGTGAATCTGTGGAGTTCTCTGCCACAGAAGTCAGTGGAGGCCAATTCACTGGATGTTTTCAAGAGAGAGTTACATTTAGCTCTTGAGCCTAGCGAAATCAAGCGATATGGGGACAAAACAGGAAAGGGGTACTGATTTTAGATGAACAGCCATAATCATATTGAATGGCAGTGCTGGCTCGAAGGGCCGAATGGCCTATTCCTGCACCATTTTTATATGTTTCTATGCTTGAGTATATGGCAATAAAACTCGACCACTTGATATTGAAGCATTCATGCATGGTGGAGGTGTAATGTAGTCATAGAGTGATGCAGTGTGAAAACAGGCCCTTCGGCCCAACTTGCCCACACCCGCCAACATGTCCCAGCTACACTACCTGCTTTTGGTCCATATCCCTCCAAACCTGTCCTATCCATGTATCAGTCTTTTAACTGTTTCTTAAATGTTAGGATAGTCCCTGCCTCAACTACCTCCTCTGGCAGCTTGTTCCATACACCCACCACCTTTTATGTGGAAAAAGTTACCCTTCTGATTCCAATGAAATCTTTTCCCCTTCACCTGGGTCCTGTCCGCTGGTCCTCGATTCACCTACTCTGGGCAAGAGACTCATTTCGCAAGAGTGCATTGAAATATATATTTCTAATGCATTTTAGATTTCTCGAACATCTTAGTTTAAAAAAAGTAAAGTTTCCATAAACATATACCCCCTTTACTAATGTCATGGTTTGATGATTCTAAATTCAAATCAAAATGAAATATATATCAAAAGGAGAACGCATACTTTCAAAATACTCTTGATTTTTTTTTTCCCCGAGCAAAACATAATTTGTATGATTTTGCAAAATCAGGAAATGTTATGATTATTTCTTGCCCCTTTTTCCAACTACAAACGAAAAAAATAGCGCTTGAAATGATAACAGTTTTTTTGTCAAATTTTCTGTACCGTGGAAGCTACTGCCGTCGATCCGGGGGGGGGGGCGATGGGGTAATATATCCCCCCACTTTTTGAGGTCGGGTTGGCCTGTATTATTATCCCCCACTTTTTGGAGGTCGAGTAATAACAAAAATAATAATCACCTGTTCCTATCTCTCATGTAGGCACCTACATTATCTTAAAAATACTTCAAACAAAAAACACTGAAATCATACTTCTGCAATGCACTAAAACATGATTTGAATACATAACATTTCAAAAAGTCCTTACCGTGAGAGGGGATGCACCCCCTTCCCACACCCTCCCCACACTCGGTTGCTCCACCCCCTCACTGGGTACCCCCAAGGCCAGTGATCAGTGATAGCTCAGCCTTCGCACTTTCAAAAACGCTCCGCGGCCCCTGGTCTATACCCACCACAGGTGCTGCCTGACACACAGAGTACCTCCAGCTTTGTGATTTGCTCAAGATAACAGCATCTGCAGTTCCTTGTGTCTTCTGGTGTAGATGAGAAACTGATGCAGTGAATTTAGTATCCAGGTCCAGTTGAACCCTTTCCCATCTTGTAGGAAACCCTGCCTGACTGGCTTTGAATGAACGTGGAATTGGGCAATCTGTAAAGAGTTGTTAATCTGTAATTGTTAGCATTCTACCCTCAAGAGAAATGAAAATTACCTCTTGTGGTTTTAATGAGGAGTCATCGAAGAGAGAATTAAATGAAAAAGCAGTTTTGATTGCTGCTAGTTTCATCCCACCCTGTCTCTTGAAGCTGCTGCATAGGTACTCCACTTGGGGAATCGCCCTAACAAGCATGCAAATATACATACAAGTAGAGGCTAATTGTTGAAAGATTTTTGATAGCATGGCGTCTTTGTGCATGAGAAAAAAGCAGAAATGGTAAGAAACACTTCTCAAGTCTAGCAGAATCTGTGGAGGAGAAACTCTTAACGTCTTTTTTTACGAAAACTATGATCTTCTGGTTCCTGCTCTCTGTTAAAGCCAATAAGGCCCCAAAACCAGCACGATATACATAAAATTGAAACTGAAGTGTGATGGAGGAACCTTATTTTCAACACTTATACTTTTAACTAATGAAATCAAAAAAATGATTGAAAATGAAATATTTGTCACTAATCTACATCCTTAGACTATTTGATTATTACCAGGTAACCGGTTTATGTGTGCCATGATGCTTTATGTGTGTGGGAAAGATGGATTTTCCATTATATTTTAGTTTTTTCATATATTTCATACAAGTACTTCATCGCGTCCATTGTAAAGCAAAGTTTTAACAAAACCCAAAGCTTTTAATAAATGTTGCAGAGACGTATTTATAACTACAAAATGAGGCCAATGTGTACTTTTGGGTCATTTCCGACGCAGCCTGAACCAACACTATTCACATGCTTTCTATGAGCCATACCCACATTTCTGGTGGTGAGCCCTTTGTCTGATTTCAGAGAGCATTTTGATAGCGAACGATGAACAACAAGCATTCTCGTGAGTCCCGTGTTTGGTGAAAGCACAGACATCAGAATTACTCAATTTCAATTTTGTAGCCGAGCAGCAATTTTCATTTACACTGTCCTGTGGAATTACCCAACTTGTTAAGAATGCATTCGTAACTGCTTCCACCCTGTCACATGACGTTTCAATGTTTCAGCCTAAATAACTTAATGAGGTACAAGACCCTTTCTTCTTGCCACACTCGTAAGTCTCTGACATTAATAGGAAACGTTATGTATTGATTCTCT
Organism: Amblyraja radiata; assembly: GCF_010909765.2. Lineage (NCBI taxonomy): Eukaryota > Metazoa > Chordata > Chondrichthyes > Rajiformes > Rajidae > Amblyraja > Amblyraja radiata. Next base: position 47,158,922 of record NC_045958.1, on the reverse strand, counting down.
TCATCCAAGGGCTTACTTCACTAAATGCACTTTTATAGCTTTTAATTACTTTTATTTACAGTTCAAATTGCACCAAATTAAAATAAATATTTAATCAGTTTTCTTATAACAGGCTCAGTAAACTTGATATGGAATCTGTACCCTTATTTAATGTTAATATTGTTTCTGCCATTTAGCTTCTCTGTTTTCCACTGAAGTAGTCACTTTATCTTTCTCATTTCTATTACTTTTATTTTTAAACCACTATCCGTCTGTAGTATTATCCAACCTCGACAGGGGGTCGACACATGAAATGTTGTCCACCAGTGCCAACCGATTCTGCTTAAATTTTCCAGAATCTGTTAATTTTCATAATTCAGAGCCTTTACGTTTGTGAATGCAGCAGTGAAGGCCTTTACCGTACTCAACCTTGAACCATTCAGGACCTTCCACACTCTACGCATGGTGCATCTACTGCACAGTGCCCTCCATAATGTTTGGGGCAAAGACCCATCATTTATTTATTTGCCTCTGTACTCCACAATTTGAGATTTGTAATAGAAAAAAAATCACATGTGGTTAAAGTGCACATTGTCAGATTTTAATAAAGGCCATTTTTATACATTTTGGTTTCACCATGTAGAAATTACAGCAGTGTTTATACATAATCCCCCCATTTCAGGGCACCATGATGTTTGGGACACAGCAATGTCATGTAAATGAAAGTGGACATGTTTAGTATTTTGTTGCATTTCCTTTGCATACAATGACTGCTTGAAGTCTGTGATTCATGGACATTACCAGTTGCTGGGTGTCTTCTCTAGTGATGCTCTGCCAGGCCTGTATTGTAGCCATCTTTAGCTTATGCTTGTTTTGCAGGCTAGTCACCTTCAGTTTTCTCTTCAGCATATAAAAGGCATGCTCAATTGGGTTCAGATCGGGTGATTGGCTTGGCCACTCAAGAATTTACCATTTTTTAGCTTTGTAAAACTCCTTTTTTGCTTCAGCAGTATGTTTGGGATCATTGTCTTGCTGTAGAATGAATTGCCGGCCAATGAGTTTTGAGGCATTTGTTTGAACTTGAGCAGATAGGATGTATCTATACACTTCAGAATTCATTATGCTACTACCATCAGCAGTGTATCATCAATGAAGATAAGTGAGCCAGTACCTTCAGCAGTCATACATGCCCAGGCCATAACACTCCCACCACTGTTTCACAGATGAGGTGGTATGCTTTGGATCTTAGGCTATTCCTTCTCTCCTCCATACTTTGCTCTTGCCATCACTCTGATACAAGTTAATATTCGTCTCATCTGTCCACAAGACCTTTTTCCAGTGTGATTGCTCTTTTAAGTACTTCTTGGCAAACTGTAACCAGGCCATACTATTTTTGTGGCTAACCAGTGGTTTGCATCTTGCAGTGTAGCCTCTGTATTTCTAGAATGAAGTCTTCTGCGGACAGTGGTCATTAACAAATCCACACCTGACTCCTGATGAGTGTTTCTGATCTGTCGGACAGGTGTTTGGGGATTTTTCTTTATAATAAAGAGATTTCTTCTGTCATCAGCTGTTGTCTTGCTTGGCCTGCCAGTCCCTTTGCGATTAGTAAGCTCACCAGTGCTCTCTTTCTTCTTAATGATGTTCCAAACAGTTGCTTTTTGTAAGCCCAAGGTTTGGCTGATGTCGCTAACAGTTTTATTCTTGTTTCTCAGTATCATAATGGCTTCTTTGACTTTCATTGTCACAACTTTGGTCCTCATGTTGATAAACAGCAATAAAAGTTTGCAAAGATGATGGAAAGACTGGAGGAAAGACTCGGTGCTGAGAGCTCTCTTATACCTGCATTAAGGAGGCAATTAAACACACCTGAGCAATTACAAACGCCAGTGGAGTCATGTGTCCCAAACATTATGGTGCCCTGAAATGAAAACACAACTGCAATTTCCACATGGTGAAACCGAAATTTATAAAAATGGCCTTTAATAACATCTAACAATGTGCACTTTAACCACATGTGATTTTTTTTCTATTACAAATCTCAAATTGTGGATACAGAGGCAAATAAATAAATTATGGGTCTTTGTCCCAAACATTATGGAGGGCACTGTATATGGACTATACTCTTTTCTGCATCAGCTTCAGGTGGGATTATGTGATGAGAACTGACCTTTTTCCTCTCCTGTTCATTCTCACTTCCTCCCTTTCTCTTTGTTTATCTCTTTCATTCTCATTTCCCTGCAACCGCCCGCCCCCCCCCCCCCCCCCCCCCCTCAATCTACCACCCTGTATTTTCAACCTCAATCCCCAAAATGCTGGTCTAACTCAGCAGGTCAGGCAGCATCTCTGGAGAGAAGGAATGGGTGACGCTATGGGTCGAGATCCTTCTTCACTTAGACCACTAGGGTAGACAGTGAGCTAGTGCAGGCAGGTCACACAGTAAACTATGTACTTTACTGGAAACACATCTCTTTTACAGAGTCTATTGAATAAGTGTTGGCAGCAGCAAACCTCATGGACAAAATTAGTCATCTTCGCATAAATCCATGACTATTCCCCTTGCAAGTTACAGTGAGTGTGGAATAATTGTGCAAGAGATCCTTCGTTCCAATCCAAAACGTCACCCATTCCTTCTCTCCAGAAATGCTGCCTGTTCCGCTGAGTTACTGCAGCATTTTGTGTCCATCTTTGTTATTTTGTCCTGGTTCCCTTTGCAACCTCCTTTCCATTTATGATGTTACTATTGATAATCCAGCCGGTTATTTTCTGCATGTGTTGCAGATGCTGGGACAAGCTGAGCTTTTGTTCATTATCTGTTAGCCTTATACATAGTTTCTGGACATGTTAGTTACAGTGACAAGTGCATTCCCCATTAATGAGCATTACCAGAGATGAGTGTTCAATGCTCTACCATGTGGATTGTGCAATTTAAATTCAGCTAATAATCTGCCAACATCAATGAATTATTTTATTGTCTTATGTCCCACTTCTTACTTGAAGCAGCACAACAAAATATGTATAGTACTATGCAAACAATATATTAAATATATATACCGTGTATATGCGTGTGTGTGTGTATATGTATACATACATACACACACACATAAAAACAAAGAAACAATAATAGTGCAAAATGACAAAACCAATACCCCCAAGTCTATGTAGCTCAGAGCTTATTTGGAGGTGTAGTGTTTAATAGCCTGATGGCTGCAGAGAAAAATCTGTTCCTGAACCTCGAACAGTAATTTTAGCATAACGCAGCAAGAATTATTTTTGCAGGACCTTTCAAATCTTTCCCAGATACTAAGCCTTGGTCGGCTCAGAGGAAACGCCAGCGAATCATGATATGGCTCAAATCAGGCGCTATTGTGACTATTTGTAAGTAGCCCCTGTAGGGAGCTCAGGGTTTACATTAAGGCTGTCTGTATTGTTCCTGAGGCACATGAACTCAGCCCCATTTCCATACTATTGAATTGCTGATTGACGAGGCTGTCTGCATAAAGGCCCATGCTGACAGCCCACGCAAGAATGCCCCAACCACAGGATTCCCAACTGAAAAATCATCGTGGACAATAACCCCCCAGTAACCAAGCTGAGGAGCAGAAAGAAGCAATTGGAATTATTTTTAAATAAAATTCCAGAAGTGAATGAAGCATAAATCCATAAGCAAATTTCTTCTTCAATAAAGGCTATTAATCTATTCTAGTGACTGGCCATTGAACAAACTCAGCACATTAATAAGCTTCACATGTGAAACCTCCAAACTTTAAAATGTGGCTAGATGTTTGTAGCAGCCTGTTGCTAATCACCATTTCAATCACAAAGTCACAGTTATACATCTCGGAAATAAGCCCTTTAGCCCAACTCGTCCATGCCAATCAAGATGCTCCATCTGAGCTAGTCCCATTTGTCTGCACTTGGCCCTTACCCCTCCAAACCTATTGTATTCATATACTTATCCTAGTGTCTTTTAAATGCAGTTTAAGAGCCTGCCTCGACTAACTCCAATGATCACCTGTACACTCGTTCTATCCTAGTACTAAGGGCAATTTACAGAAGCCAATTAACCTACAACCCTGCATATCTTTGGAATGTGGGAGGAGACGGAGAAAAGACGGTGATAGGGAGAAACAGCGCCTGTGGTCAGGATTGAACCTGGGTCTCTGGCACTGTTAGGCAACGACTCTACCATTGTGCCACTGTGCTACCCTTCTTAGTATCTATAGTATTCTTAGCATCTACATTGTGTTATATCCAGTAGTGTTAGCACCTCTCTTTCTCCTTACATGTAGCAGTGTTATTGCCACTCATGTGCCCCCTTGGGGTGATATCCCTTTCCTTCTTTGGGGTGGGGTGTCCCCACCGGAATCAGACTCTCATTGTTCAGCAGCGGAAGGACCCTAGTCTGTGATCCTCTCCCCACAGAACCTTTGCTTTGGGTGACAGCCAGTGTTTATGATTGAGACCCTTCACCTGGACTGAGAGAGTAGAGGGGAGATGGCCAGTATAAAGAGGTGACTGGAAGGGATGGGGCAAGAGCTGGCAAGCGATGGGTGTATCCAGACAAAGAGGGGCTGATTGGAGTTTAGTCATTTGGAGAGAAGGGTGAAGATAGTGACAGAGGTGGATGTGGAAACAAAATAAGGCTGCAAATTATGACATTTGAGAGAGGAAGAATGAAATCAACTAAGCGAGGGGTGTTGGACTGATGAGAACGGTGGGGTAGAGGGAGTAAGGGGCCCAGTGGGGAGTGTGCAGATGGGCAGGTGGGGTAGAAACATAGAAAATAGGTGCAGGAGTAGGCCATTCGGCCCTTCGCTATGATCATGGCTGATCATCCAACTCAGTATCCTGTACCTGCCTTCTCTTCATACCCCCTGATCCCTTTATCCACAAGGGCCACATCTAACTCCCTCTTAAATATAGCCAATGAACTTGCCTCAACTACTTTCTGGTGGGGCTAGGTGGGGAAGAGAAGAAAAAAATGGATGAATGAGGAGGAGGAAGGGTTGGAAAGAAGGGGTAGCTTGAAAGGATCTGTGTAGATCAGGAGAGAGGCAAAGTCGGGATCTGTTTTGGTTTGTATGTGACTAATGGTTTCTTCGTCAGATACTGATTGCCCTTGGATAGTTCCACATGCATTGGAATCTATCCCAGAACAACTTAGTAAGTTCCCCTTTAATGGAAAACTAAATGAATGTGTTGCTGATGAAAACCACCCAGGGATTACACTACCTCCTTTTTGTGGGTCCGCAATTGCTGGTGTTACATCAGATGTACTATCTGCTGCTTCTCTGACTCATTACCACTCTACCCATAGGGTCATACAGCACGGAAACAGGCCCTTCAGCTTAACTCGTCCATACCAACCAGGTTTTATAGCTGAGCTAGTCCCATCTGTCTAGTTTTGGCCCATATCCCTTCAAACATTTCCCATCCATATTTCTGCCTAAATGTCTGATATCTCGTCACTGTATTTGCGCCTCGACAGCTTCCACCGACAGCTCGCTCCTTTATGCACACTTTACGTGAAGAAATTGTCCGACAGGTTTAGTTTAGTTTAGAGAGACAGCGCTGAAACAGGCTTTAGGCCCACGCTGACCAGCGATACCGCACACTACACTATCCTACACACTGGGGACAATTTACAATGTACAGATTTTACCGAAGCCAATTAACCTACAAATCTGTACGTCTTTGGAGCATCCGGGAAAAACCCACGTGGTCATGGGGAGGACTACAAGCTCTATACAGATGGCACCCGTGGGCAGGATCAAACTGGGGTTCTGGCGACGTTAGGCAGCAACTTTACTGCTGCACCACCATGCAGCCCTTGTTTAAATTTCTCTAACATTTTTCCAGTTTGGGAGCTATGGCCTGGGTGCATCAGAAAATAACTGCGATGTTCTTGCATTTTGAGGATGAGGGATGGTTTATGGAGGTGTATAAGATAACGCGGGGAATAGATCGGGTAGAGTCATTTACTCAGAGTAGGTGGATCAAGAACCAGAGGACATAGGTTTAAGGTGTGAGGGGGAAGATTTAGTAGGAAAATAAGAGACAACTTTATCATACAGTGAGTAGTGGGTATGTGGAACAAGCTGCCAGAGGGGGTTGTTGACACAATTGGTCTAATAACATTTAAAATACATTTGGACAGGTATATGGATCGGAAAGGTTTAGAGTGATACGGGTTAGATGTAGGCTGGCCAGACTAGTGTAGATGGGGCATCTTGGTCGGCGTGGGCAAGTGGGGCCGAAGGGCCTGTTTCCACGTGATATGACTTTATGAATCTATATTCCGTGCTGCACTCCAGTTCCATTAAATGCTCATGACCCTCCAGAGGTTTGTGGCTAGTGGTTTCCACTACAATTGTCTGTTAGTTGTTGCATTTGTCTGTTAATGACCGCAAAAAAATGTTGCTGTTCTGAAGACATTTTTTTTAAAGATGACACACAATTCATGAGGAAAGAATGTGATCTATCTGAGCAGTCAGCATGATTGTTGCAGCATCTCCTGTTCACACTAAAGAAGTATTTCATTGATTGGTTATCCATCAATTGTAAAGCTGGATGCCCTGCAGTCATGTTCTCCTGAATGTGTAAAGGGCCTGTCCCACCAGCATGCGATTGCATGCGTCTAGCGCGTCCAAACGTGGTCGCTTGAGGCGTACGGCCTCGCGGGGCCAGTCCCAATTCGAACCGCGGAGGCGTATGGAGTTGTGCGGGACTGGGCCCGACATCAAACTCACCAATCAGCTGGGCAGGAGGCGAGCCGACTGAATTTGGACGTCGCACGGCGTTGGGCGGTGACGTCATCATGCAACGGCACGCGCTAGGCGTACGCCGTTAAGACGCTGCGTACGGCCTCGATGCGGCTGCGGGCCGACAGGCCGTTGTTGCACGGGATTTTCGAACAGTGCAAGATTTTTGGAGTATAGCGCGATGTCGGGACCAGCCCCGCACAACTCCATACGCCTTCACCAATCGAAGTGGGACATAGAAACATAGAAATTAGGTGCAGGAGTAGGCCATTCGGCCCTTCGAGCCCTTCGAGCCTGCACCGCCATTCAATATGATCATGGCCGGCCCCACGAGGCTGTACGCCTCAAGTGACCACGTTTGGTCGCGCTAGATGCATGCTATCGCATGCTGGTGGGACAGGCCCTTTACAATTTATCACAGTGCGCTTCACCTGGCAAACGCACCCTGGAATAACTCTTTAATATCTCCTGGTTGGTTGAGTTTGATGGTGCATGTTTGTTTGCTTGATTGTTTCCCCCTTTATGCCAGGGAAATAACTTACAGCTTATCTTCTGATCCAATCCAATTGATCTGGGTGTGCTCTCTCTCCTGTTAAACGTCGCTTGTTATGGCAACCAGTGTGTTAGTGCTGACATATTGGAAGCTCAAGACATGACTGAGAAGGTGAACAACCCAAAGGCCATGCAGTTTATGTGAGTGAATGAATATCGCATGAAGGTTGCTTAAATAGACACAAAGTTCTGGAGTAACTCAGCGGGTCGGGCAGCATCTCTGGAGAAACTATTTTTGGAGAAATTATGCTTCTGCACCCCGGACTACCTTGACTGTGCTGTTTACAGGACCCTGCTAGTGCAGAATATGTGCTGTCTTGGTCTCATTAGCCTTCATATCATTTGAGTTTTAAAACCAGCATACACCCCAACAAACACAAGAGAAAGATGCCTCCCGTGGCTGCACTTGATTTTCGACCCATCCAAACTTGTACATTAGAATAGCACTGATTTACTCCTTTCATTTCTCTTTTCTCGCCCACCAGCAGCTCACCTGCCATTTTCAATTCCAGTCACCACCTTTAAGAGTTGCATCTGCTAGCACTTTCCAACCTCCAGCTAATAGAAAACTCCCACAGGAAGGTCCAATACAGAGAGGGTGTCTTTAAATAGACAAGAAGAGAGGTGTGGCAGAGTTACGGTGCGAAAGTACCACGTGCTGGTCACAGTTCTGCTTATGACTGATTTTTATTGAAATTCCGCTGATCCCACGCTCTTGACAACTCTCAGCAAATGTTTATTTTGGAAACATTAGGTACAACCCCCATTTCTCTCATTTTCCATTTTTGAACATCAGTGTTCTTTATTTTAACATAACATATACAAATTAATGTCATGAGGTCATAGAGCATGTAAACAGGCGCTTTGGACCACCAAGTCTGCGATGATCATCAAACCCCCCTCTACACTAATCGCATTTCCTTCTCCCCATCACATTCTCATCAACTCTTCCCCACCCCACCACACCACTCCCCTCCCCCCCTAATTTCTATGTTCATGTAGAAACTAGGGTTAACTTATAGCAGCCAATTAACCTCTCGGCACGTAAGCCGTTGGGATGTGGGAGGAAACCAGAGCACCCAAAGGAAGCTCAAACGGTCACAGGGAGAACGTGCGAACTCCACACAGACTGTGCCGGAGGTCAGATTTGAACCCAGGTCGCTGAAGCTGTGAGGCAGCAGCTGTACCACGGTACTATTCAGGCTGTGCTTTTGCTTCAACTTCTGGGATGCAGCTTTCTGTGTCCTATTCACAAAAATGTTTGCCTGGTCTTTGCATTGATTGAATATGATGTGCAATTATATTATCGTGTGCTGCCTACGTGGCACAGAAATGTCGTACCAACAGATCCTTAGCCAGGCTACCAATGAACAGGAGACTGCATGGAAATGAATTCCTGTATCAGTCAGGTCTACCAGATATCATCAGACTTTGAAAATGTACAATACAGTAAGAATCAGATTCCAGAGGGAAATATAGTAAATGAGATTTTGATTCCACAAGTGGAACTTTGCAGATTAGTCCAGGCCACCAACTTTAATGCCAAATAGCATGTTCTGCCTTATTCACCTGACATTATGCTAATAGTTAAGAGATAACATTAAAGGCAAATGGGAAACTTGGAATGGGAGTTGAATGTATGAAGGAGGGGAAAGGAGCAAGAATACTGAGGGAGGAGTGGGGTTGAGGAATGACTTCTGTTCTCCAAGAACCAGAGGGAACGTTTTTCATGATGTCATCTGCTTTTAATCTTTCCAAAGTCTTGGCCATCTCGTATTGTTACTTTGAGTTTAAATGCTGTTGGAGCTGTTCACATGAAGGTGAGGGCATGCTCTGAGTTTGTCTGAGCTTCCTCCACAAATGTGCTTCAAACATTTGTCTCAGTTGAGAATCCAACTTCTGACCCACTCCACATTGATGCATGTAGATAGACACAAAGTGCGAGAGTAACTCAGCGGGTCAGACCCGAAACGTCACCCATCCTTATACGACAGAGATGTTGCCTGACCCGCTTAGTGCGTCCATCTACATGCATCAATGTGAGGAACAGCACCTCGTATTTCGCAAAGGCAGTATACAACCCAGCAGTATGAATGTTGATTTCTCTAATTTCAAGTAAAGCCTGCATTCCCTCTGTCTTCTTACCCCCCCCCCCCCCCCCCCCCCCCCCCCCCTTCCTCCACTGTTCCACCGTAGTCGTCCAACTAGTTCCCTGTATCCCTTTGTTATCACCTCTTCCCGAGCCAACATTGGGCCATTATGGGCTCCACTCTTCTTGGTCATCTGTTTTATTCTGACCTTATCTTACCACCAGTTCCCTCCCCACTACTTTCAGTCTGAAGAAGGGTCCAGACCCAAAACATCACCCATCCTTATGCTCCAGAGATGCTGCTTGACCCGCTAAGTTACTCCAGCACTTTGTGTCTAACTTTGGTATAAACCAGCTTTTGCAGTTCCTTTCTACACATTTTGATACATGTACACCCTGCTCGGAATTGAACTCAAAAGAAATGCTCTCTAAATGGTAAATGAAGCAGAAATTCTCTACAGTCTTTCAAAAATGGCAGCAAATTTGAAAAGGTTAAACAGTGTGTTGCACAAAGGCAGTCTATTGCACTTGCTTTGTTGAAGCAGAATTTACAGCAGAATTCTCTAGTTGCTCGTCCTTTATCCTTTTAACTATTATCTTATTAAACAAAATAAGAAGAGTTCATGACACTGAGGTTAATACATTAACAATGAGAGAGGATTGGCTGACTAACAAAGTCAGAATAAACGGGTCATTCTCAGGTTGGCAGGCTGCAACTCATGGGATGCTATGGGGAGCAGTGTTGGTGCCTCAACTATTTATAATCTATGTTCCTTGAAGAAAGGACCAGATATATTGTGGCCAAATCGTTGATAGATTAAGTATAAACAGGGTGGGTAAGCTAGTCATGGGGAGGCTGTACAGTCTGCAAAGTGATTTAGATACGTAAAGCTGAGAGCAAAGGTTTTGTAGATGGAGCATAATATGGCGTAATGTGAAGTTATTTGTTTGGTAGAAGACTGGGGAAGTGTTGCTTCAACTGGCTAAGGCATCAATGAGGCCACACCTGGAGTACTGCAAACAGTTTTGGCTTCTTTACTTAAGGAGGTATTTACTTGCATTCATTGTCGTTCAGATAAAGGTTTCATTGGGCTGATTGCTGGGTGGAAGAGGTTGTTTTAGGAGAAACAATTGTGCAGATTCAACAAATACTCATGGGAATTCAAAAGAATGTTACGTGGTTCTGATGAAAAATATAATGATAATAATAACTTTATTTGTATAGCACTTTTCATACAATTGAATGCAACCCAAAATGCTTTTCACAAAATCACAGGTCTAAACAAAACTACAATTTAAAACAGTAAGAACATAGACAGTTAAAAACATAAAAAGCACAGATTTATATAAAAATATAAAATACATAATTGAGAGTGTAAAAGGACAAAAATCAAAAACACTTTGAGGTCAAATACAGTCCATATACTACACAAGCTGCTGAAGTGTGTGCGGAGATAAATACAATAAAGGCAATTTTTACAATGTCATCAGAAGAAGTAAAGTCAGTTAAAAGCTTGATTGAAAAGATAATATGCGATAATTTGTAGTCAACGCTTTACATCATTTTTATTGGCATGGCTTTTTTATCATGCACAATTGTTTTCATCATAACTTCTACATATGACACAATCTTTAATCAGTGTTACAAAACTTGCAGGGACTATCAGTGAGCCCTGTGCTTCGCCAGAGCAGACTCGGAGCCAACTATCGATCATTACCCTGTGCTTCCCACTAGTTGGTCTTTTAAAGGCCTGTCCCACGAGCATGCGACTCCATGCGGCAAGCGCGACCTAAAGGACCTGTCCCACGAGCATGCGACTCCATGCGGCGAGCGCGACCTAACGTGGTCGCTTGAGCCGTACGGCCTCGCGGGGCCGGTCCCACTTCGATCGCCGGAGCCGTATGGAGTTGTGCGGAGCTGGTCCCGACATCGCGCGGGGCTCCGAAAAACTGACCGCGTTCAAAAATTCCGCGCGTCAGCGGCCTGCCGGCCCGCAGCCGCCTTGACGCCGTAAGTCACGAGCGAACTTCCCGCAGACTTCGCTCGAACTTCATGTCACTCACTCGACCTCCGCGCGGCCCCCGCTTCCGGTTTGGTCGCGCTTGCCGCATGCTAGTGGGACAGGCCCTTCAGGGTAAGAAATCTGTCTTGCTTTCAACAATCTGTCTAAATGTAACTCCATTAGGAGTTCTAAGAAGAGTTGATGATTGCACAGTGTTCTATTCCATTCACCGTTTGATAACTGCATAAAGTAAATCTCAGGCACTTTCAGATATAACATTTGCTAGAGAATGGCCATTTGGTGCTAAGGATAGAGCAAATACCTCTCCTTGACATTTATAGTTGATTTTAGTTTATTGTCACGGGTACAGTGAAAAGCTTTTGTTGCGTGCTAACCAGTCAACGGAAAGACATGATTACATGACAATAAACTAAACTCAACTGCTATGGTATTACTGTCACTTATTCCAACACCATCAATAATTGGGTTTACCATTAACCAGAAACCTGATTTGGTCTCTGTGTTGGAGCTCCCACATGGTCTCTGCGTGGAGCTCCCACATGGTCTCTGCGTCGGAGCTCCCACATGGTCTCTGCGTCGGAGCTCCCACGTGGTCTCTGCGCGGAGCTCCCACGTGGTCTCTGCGCGGAGCTCCCACGTGGTCTGCGCGGAGCTCCCACGTGGTCTCTGCGCGGAGCTCCCACGTGGTCTCTGCGCGGAGCTCCCACGTGGTCTCTGCGCGGAGCTCCCACGTGGTCTCTGCGCGGAGTTCCCACGTGGTCTCTGTCGGAGCTCCCACGTGGTCTCTGCGCGGAGCTCCCACGTGGTCTCTGCGCGGAGCTCCCACGTGGTCTCTGCGCGGAGCTCCCACGTGGTCTCTGTCGGAGCTCCCACGTGGTCTCTGCGTGGAGTTCCCACGTGGTCTCTGCGTGGAGTTCCCACGTGGTCTCTGCGTGGAGTTCCCACGTGGTCTGCGCAGAGCTCCCACATGGTCTCTACGCAGAGTTCCCACATGGTCTCTGCGCGGAGTTCCCACATGGTCTCTGCGCGGAGCACCACGTGGTCTCCACGTCGGAGCTCCCACATGGTCTCCACGTCAGATAGTAAATTTATTCATGCACAGTAGCACCTCCGTTTCCAACGCGTGACATCTGACGGGCAAGGATCTGCGAAACATAATCCTTACATAAGTGGGGGAGCGTCTGTGTATGCGGACGTTTCCTGTCCTGCCATGAATTACTTCCCAAAGACTTTCCATGGATCACAAGACACAAGTTTGATGGAATGCTCTCCACTTCAGAACTCCTACAAACTTAACCATATAATATAACCATATAACAATTACAGCACGGAAACAGGCCATCTCCACCCTTCTAGTCCGTGCCGAACACGTATTCTCCCCTAGTCCCATATACCTGCGCTCAGACCATAACCCTCCATTCCTTTCCCGTCCATATAACTATCCAATTTATTTTTAAATGATAAAAACGAACCTGCCTCCACCACCTTCACTGGAAGCTCATTCCACACAGCCACCACTCTCTGAGTAAAGAAGTTCCCCCTCATGTTACCCCTAAACCTCTGTCCCTTAATTCTCAAGTCATGTCCCCTTGTTTGAATCTTCCCTACTCTCAGTGGGAAAAGCTTATCCACGTCAACTCTGTCTATCCCTCTCATCATTTTAAAGACCTCTATCAAGTCCCCCCCTTAACCTTCTGCGCTCCAAAGAATAAAGCCCTAACTTGTTCAACCTTTCTCTGTAACTTAGTTGCTGAAACCCAGGCAACATTCTAGTAAATCTCCTCTGTACTCTCTCTATTTTGTTGACATCCTTCCTATAATTAGGCGACCAAAATTGTACCCCATACTCCAGAATTGGCCTCACCAATGCCTTGTACAATTTTAACATTACATCCCAACTTCTATACTCAATGCTCTGATTTATAAAGGCCAGCACACCAAAAGCTTTCTTTACCACCCTATCTACATGAGATTCCACTTTCAGGGAACTGTGCACAGTTATTCCCAGATCCCTCTGTTCACCTGCATTCTTCAATTCCCTCCCATTTACCATGTACGTCCTATTTTGATTTGTCCTGCCAAGATGTAGCACCTCACACTTATCAGCATTAAACTCCATCTGCCATCTTTCAGTCCACTCTTCCAACTGGCATAAATCTCTCTGTAGACTTTGAAAATCTACTTCATTATCCACAACCCCACCTATTTTAGTATCATCTGCATACTTACTAATCCAATTTACCACACCATCATCCAGATCATTGATGTACATGACAAACAACAGTGGACCCAACACAGATCCCTGTGGCACCCCACTAGTCACTGGCCTCCAACCTGACAAACAACCATCCACCATTACTCTCTGGCATCTCCCATTCAGCCACTGTTGAATCCATCTTGCTACTCCACCATTAATACCCAACCATTGAACCTTCTTAACCAACCTTCCATGAGGAACCTTCAGTACAAGGAACCTTCCCTTCAGTACAAGGAATGAAATGGGATTGGCATCCCGCCCAATAGCTTGAACTTCTACTACTACTGCACCATTGCTGAAATGTGGAACCACCACAGAAATGCGCTGGAGCACCCTGGCAAGGCCTCTTTGACAGATTCTCTCAAATACATGACTTCTGCCTCTTCAAAACATGAGGAAATTGGAACAAAAAACAGATTAGCACAATATGTAAATTCCTCTTCAAATCATCTGAGATACCTGACACCAAAATAGGTGGCAAATCACTCTGCATTACTGGGACAGAATACTTTATCTAACTAGCCACACTGTGGGAGTTATCTAACCAACCACACCACTGGTTCAAACAAGCAGCTCATGATAACCTTCCCCAGGTTAATAAGAGATTGAGATTACAGGGTGGCTGTGTTGGATACAGTTATAACCCTAAAGTAAGTACAAATATTAACTGATGCAGTAGAGCTTCTGATGCCAATTGATTTGGCACCAGTAAATATAACAGTTAGAAAGTATCCCCTGACTCTCAATCTGAAGAAGAGTCTCGACCCGAAATGTCATCCATTCCTTCTATCCAGAGATGCTTCCTCTCCCGCTGAATTACTCCTGCATTTTGTGTCTGTCTTCGAAGTAAACCAGCATCTGCAGTTCTTTCCTACACATAGAAAGTATTGGTATCAGTGTTGCAAATGTTTTGGCAGTGACCCTACACATTTGGCAATTCCTTTTGTGAACATATTGAGTCCTAGGAAGAGAGGAATATTTTGAACATGTATAGGGCAATTAGCCCTGTAAATAGGAAGGAACTGCAGATGCTGGTTTACACTGAAAGTCGACATGAAATGCTGGAGTACTCAGTGGGCCAGGCAACATCTCTGCCACCACCCACCTTACTCATGAAAACACCATTTATCCCATCATAGTCATTCTTTTGGGAGAAAACGGGAGATCGTCAATTTTATATTGAAGAATTGGTGTCGCCTTCCCTTATTTGCAAGTTGCATATCAATAGAATTCCTCAGTGTTCCAGATTATCCAATATTTTTTTATTGTGTCATAAGGACACAAAGGACCCATTTTCAACGATTTCAATGAAGGGATATTTTAGTGCCGTACTTACACAATTACCCACACAGATCAGCCATCCACTTAATGCATGGATTGAAAACGGCAGTCACGGTGGCGCAGCGGTAGAGTTGCTGCCTTACAGCGAATGCAATGCTGGAGACCCTGGTTCGATCCCGGCTACGGGGCTGGGGATTGGAAAGAAAAGTGTGCATGGGGAAACATAGAAACATAGAAACATAGAAACATAGAAATTAGGTGCAGGAGTAGGCCATTCGGCCCTTCGAGCCTGCACCGCCATTCAATATGATCATGGCTGATCATCCAACTCAGTATCCCGTACCTGCCTTCTCTCCATACCCTCTGATCCCCTTAGCCACAAGGGCCACATCTAACTCCCTCTTAAATATAGCCAATGAACTGGCCTCGACTACCCTCTGTGGCAGGGAGTTCCAGAGATTCACCACTCTCTGTGTGAAAATGGGGAGCGGAGTAAATGAGAGGGGTGGTTACCTGAAAAAGTTATTGGTCATCTGTGTTTGCCTGCCCAAAACACATAATGTGCTATCCATACTTAGAGAAGAGTATATGCTATACAATAAAACCCATTGGGACCTGGTAAGAATTTGTTTATACTAAAAACCCACACCAGTGAATATGATGTGACATTTGTAATATTAAAAGGCTATTTTCTAAATTCATCAATACTCTGTGTAGATAGAACATTTATAAAGTCTGAAAGATCACCCATTCCTTCTCTCCAGAGATGCTGCCTGACCCGCTGAGTTACTCCAGCATTTTGTGTCCACCTGAGCAACTTATAAAACGGATTTGTAATTGAGCAGACACAAATGGTGTTATCGTACCTGCCTCAGCAACTTCCTCTAGCAGCTCGTTCCATACAAACGAGGCAGAAGTTCTGTCACATTCTGTATGGAAAAAGTTGCCCCTCAGGTTCCCATTATATCTTCCCCCTCTCACCTTAAACCTATGCTCTCAGTACAGCCTTACGAGTGCCATAATTTACTGGTGCCAAATCAACATAATTTACTGGTGCCAAATCAACTGTAACATAACGTCCCAACTTCTATACTCAATTCTCTGACTGATGAAAGCCAGCGTGCTAAAGCTCTTCATCACCACCTAATCTACCTGCAAGGACACTTTCAGGGAACTATGTACTTATACTCTATAACACTCCCCGGGCTCTCCTGTTATGAAGGGCCTGTCCTGATTCAACTTCCCCCAAAATGCAGCACCTCACACTTGGCTGAATTAAACACCATTTGTCATTCCTTGACCCACTTGCCCAGCTGTTCAAGATCTCACTCTACTTCTTCATAACTCTACACAGTCTACAATACCATCTATTTTGGCATCATCTGCAATCTTATTGATCATGCCTTGTATATTCTCATTCAAATCGTTGAAATAGATGACAAAAGCATCGGCCCTGAGGCACACCATTAGTTACCCAGATCCCCAGTCTGAAGAACGAACCTCCTCTACCAACCTCTGCTTCGTTCCAAGAAGCTAATTCTATGTGCAGTTAGCTAACACTCCCTGAATGCCATGCGATCTAATCTTCCAGAGCAGCCTACTTTGTGGAACCTTAGCAAAGGCTTTTGCTCGTCTACTGTCCTGCCCTCATCAACGTTATTGGTTACATTTTCAAAATCTCTATCAGATTCGTGATCTCCCATGCTGACTATCCTTAATCATCCCCTGTATTTTCAAATGCATCCCTCAGAGATAAGATTCTTAAATAGAGGCACAACAATAGTCACCCTCCAGTCATCCAGGACATCCACCGTGTCTAACAATGATATCAAAGTCAGCTCTGCAATTTCTTCTCTAGCTTTTCTCAGTGTATTTGGATATATCCGATCAGGCTGGAGTGATTTCATATGTACTTTCAAACATCTTAGGATATCTAGCACCTCCTTGACTGTATAACAGACTGTCTAGTGTTGTGTACTGTAATGTTGGTAGTGTTTTTCCTGAATATTTTGATAAGATTTTGTTGAATGGCGGCAGCAAGCCAGGCAGTCCCTTGATTCCTACTTTTCCCACGAGGGCTGATGTGTGACTGACATCACTTTTGCATCTTTGCCAGTTACCCGTTGAAAACCTTTGTTAATATAGAACTATCGTTCTCAAATTCAAGTTAACTGAAGTCTGGCAACTTGTATGGAAAATAATTCTAAACTTCCACCACTACCCGTGAATGGAAGTGTTTCCTGATGTGGCTTACTCTATCATTTAGGTCTAGGCTTCTCAGCTAGCAGACTTAGGTTAGTCGCTGGTGATCTATCTGTCTCATCTATGTCATGGAAACAGATCCAATCAGCACATACTCTAAATGTCAGGAGATGCAGTTGGGATCGTGCATTATCTCTGGTTAATCAAATTTTTTGGGTTTAAATATTATTAAGTAAACGGGCCAGTCTTAGCTCAATTGACTGCACTGTGAAAAGCTTTTTTTAGTTTAGTTTAGAGATACAGTGTGGAAACAGGCCCTTCAGCCCACCGAGTGCCTGCCGACCACAATCACCCATACACTAATTGCTATCCTGCACTCTGGGGACAATTACAGAAGCCAATTAACCTATAAACCTGCACGTCTTTGGAGTGTGGGAGGAAAACGGAGCTCCCAGAGAAAACCCATGCGGTCACAGGGTGAATGTACGAACTCCTAACAGACAGCACCCTAGGTCAGGATCAAACCTGGATCTCTGGTGCTGTAAGGCAGCAACTCTACCGCTGCGCCACCGTGACGCCCCTGGGATCTGTTTGGGTCTGAATCCCGCTTTATTGACTGAAACCCGAGGTTGCGAGAGATAAAATCACATGGCATTCCTTGTAAGGGCCACAATCCTCAGGTGTTGTGTGCAGAACTGCTCGGATTACATCAGGTGCAGCTAACCAGAGTCTCTCCTTGTTCTCCTGTGTTGTTGATATAAACAATCGGCATTCCAATAGTCTTTTTGATTAACACATAGTGCTGGAGTAATTCAGCTGGTCAGCCAGCATGTCTGAATAACATGGATAGGTGACGTTTCTGGTCGGGACCCTTCTTCTCCAGCACTTTGTCATTTTTTTGTAAACCGGCATCTGCAGTTCCACGTTTTTGCCTTTTTGATTATCTTCTATATTGAAGATGTTTTAATAATCCATGTATTTGGATGAATATTAAAATTTCCTGGGCCGCCCGCCACTGCTTTCGCTCTTTAGACTTTACTTTAGAGATACAGCGTGGAAACAGATCCTTCGACCCACTGAGTCCTCGCTGACCAGCGATCCACGTACATCAGCACTATCTCACACACTAGGGACAATTTTACCAAAGTCAATTAACCTACAAACCTGCATGTCTTTGGAGTTTGGAAGGAATTTGGAGCACCCGGAGAAAACCCAAGTGGTCACAGGGAGAATGTACAAACTCCGTACAGACATCACTGGTAGTCGGGATCGAACCCGGGTCTCTGGCGCCATAAGGCAACAGCTCCACTGCTGTGTCACTATGCCACTAGCCTGTCGTTATTTAGGGGGGGCGGCACAGTGGCTTAGCAGTAAAGTTGCTGTCTTACAGCGCCAGAGACCCAGACTCGATCCTGACTATGAATGTTGTTCATACGGAGTTTGTATATTTTCCCTGTGACCATGTGAGTTTTTTCTGATTGCTCTGGTTACCTCCCACATTCCAAAGGTGAACTGGTTTGTAGCTTAATTGGTTTATGTAAATTGTCCGGCGTGTGTCAGCGTGGACTTGGGCCGAAATGACCGTTTCCACGATGAATCTTGAAAATAAAAGTCTGGTTTTTTTTTCATTTTAGATTAAAGTGGATGACTGCATTTGCTTGCAAAAAAATCCATTGTTTTGCCCATTCGCTTGGGTCCATTACAGACTGCTTGGACATTAATGCTTCATGTCCTTCATTAATAATGATCAATGTGTCTTCAATAAACTTGGTTATCTGTTCTTAATCCCATCATTTTAAACTGTTGATAAATGTAGAAACTCATTGTATACAGATCTTGTGAGGCATCGCTGTTGCATTCTGACTGTTTAGAGAACCCGGCCAGGTCCCTCATCTCTGTCTCCTGCAGCTCAGACAATTTCCAGAGCATAATAACTCCATGAGTTCCGGCTTTCCTTTAGTTCCTGGAGAGATGGTTATCTATTATCGTAGTCAATTCTTCTGGAAATCCAATCATCTTTAGTTCATCCATTTCATCAGTCATGATTTCTCATTTACTAATCCAGGCCTGGCTATCCATGATCATCTGAAAAATATTTGTACTATTCTGAATTATTAACTTCCTGCAAAAACAGATGTGAGGCTAACTGTTTAGTAATCCTCATAGGAACATACTGTCATACGACACAGACACAGGCCTCTCGGTCATCCATCAAGTATCTTTCTATACTAATCCCATTTACCATCATGTGGTCCATCACCTTCTATGCCTTGATGCTTGAAGTGCTCATCCAGGGGGGCACTCGGGAGGGGACGGGGATGGTCCAGTGGCAGTTCGGCAGCGATTGCGGCGCTGGAGACCCGGGATCGATCCAGGCTGCAGATGGCGCAGGTCTCTGTCGCGGCACGGCTGCCGAGAGTCTTTATCGCTTGTGACCTTTGACAAATCCCAGGATTCCTTGTGTTTTTCGGAATACCGAACTCACTTATTCTAGGTAACATTGAATTCTCCAATTTTAGATAAACACTCCCGACCATCCCATATCCTTTCCCACCTCTCTTCCCTGTACCACCTGGATGCGTTCCCATTCATCCCTCCCTGTCCCCTTCCACCTATATTTCATGCTTGGCATCTTCTCCATATCTCACTCTTTTTGTCTTTTCATCCTTTGTCCAACCATCTCAAAAAACCACCCTCTCCTATATCCAACTATCCCTTAAAAAAAGACACAAAGTGCTGAAGTAACTCAGCAGATCAGGCAGCCTCTCTGGAGAACATGGACAAGTGACTTTTCTGCCCTGATCCCTTCCACCTATTACTTGACAGGATTTGTCTCCTCCCACCCCTCCGTCTCCCTTCCCACTTTTTCTCCCCTACTCTTGAAGAAAATGATCCTGATCACTACCAAATCATCACCTATCCATATTCTCCAGAGATGCTGCCTGACCAGCCGAAGTACTATGACCATCCTGCTCTTATATTCTCTCCCTTCCTCCCCTCCCCTCCCCTTCCCTCCCCTTCCCTCCCCTCCCCTCCCCTCCCCTCCCCTCCCCTCCCCTCCCCTCCCCTCCCCTCCCCTCCCCTCCCCTCCCCGCCCCTCCCCTCCCCTCCCCTCCCCTCCCCTCCCCTCCCCTCCTCTCCCTCTCCCCCCCTCCCCCTCCCCTCATCTGAACAATTCTTCAATCAAAAGCAAGTTTCTGATATGAGAGAACTCCAGATGATTGTAGCAATTCACAATTTTTTCACCTCTTAGCAGTTTGCTCAAGGACCAGGAGAGATGAATTCAATATAATTGACAGAGGATCGAGGGTTGACTGGAGACAGAGCGTTTTTTTATTCAGCAAGCTGTTGGCATCTGATGGTCTGGAATGCACTCCCGGAAAGTGTGGTGGTTACAGATTAATTTGTGGCTTTCCAAAGGGAAATGGATAAATATTAAAAGTGAAAAAGAATTTGTTTGGGCCTTGGGAAAGAGGAGGGGAATGAGACTGAGTGGATTGTTCAATAGAGAGTGAACTCAGACCAGGAACATAGAATACTAAGGCACAGGAACAGGCCATTCAGCCCACAGTGTCTCTGCTCAACACGATGTCAAGTTGAATTAGTCTCCTCTGTTTGCATGTGATTGCCACATGGTCACCACATGTTCGCGGGTGGTTGCCGGGGAGTTGCCTTCATGGTCGTGAGGAATTCCTGCATTCTAGGAACTAGTCGCGGCCTCATTATGGTCTCCGTGAGTTTTTATCAACGTTGAAAAATTAGCGGCGACTAGAATGAAGCCGCCATGGAGAGTAACGAGAATTCTCGAGCCGTAGGTGGGTCGGCAGGAGGTCTTAATGGGTTACCAGGAGGTCGGAGGTTCTCAGAGATTGGAGCCGGTGTTGACCGGTGAATTTCATTGGCTCATTGGGGAAAAAAAGGTAAGCAGTAGTTTTCAGAACCAAGGATAACCGACCGTGTATCTCTGTCTTCTTAAAAGTTGTCTCCACTCCTTCTCCCACCTTCTTCCCCCTCTCCCCCCCCTCTTTTAAAGGACTTACCGTACACTGTGCTTTAGCCGTCTTTTTACAGCACCAACCTTCCTGTTCATCCCGGTGTGTGTCTGTATCACCTTGGCTTTGCACCGTGTGATTTCTTTTAGACCGAGCAAACGGGGGGGGCGCTGTCTAAAAAAATGCACACGGGCTGGTGAAGGAAGCGATGTGTTTGAGTGTGTGTGTGTGTTCCACTCTGACAGTCGCCATTCCAGTTCCCGGTTTTTCAGGCGACTGCCGGCAACTTGACAGCTGAAAAATCGCCTAAGTGGAACAGGCCCATTATCCCTACATTCCTTGCACACTCATGTGCCTATCTAAAAGCCTCTTAAATGTCACTATCATATCTTCCTCTTCCACCACATTCAAGGCACCCACCACATTCAAGGCACCCACCACAACCATAGACATCTCCTTTAAACGTTGCCCCTCTTACCTTAAAGCTGTGCCCTCTAGTCCTTGATATTTCTACCCTTGGCAAAAGGTTCTGACTGTCCATCTATGCCTCTGATCATTTTATGTGCTTCTATCAAGGTTCACCTCAACCTCTGACATTCCAGACAAAACAGTCCAAGTTTGTCCGTCTCTTTATAGCTAATACCCTCTAATCCAAGCAGCATAATGGTAAACCTCTTATGCAACCTCTCCAAAGCTTTCACCTCCTTCCTATAATGGGGTGACCAGAACTGCACACAATATTCCAAATGTGGCCTCACCAAAGCCCTACAAACCTGCAATGTGGCTTCCTGATTCTTACATTCAATACCCTGACCCCAATGAAGTGATATACTGCAGGTAGACACAAAATACTGGAGTAACTATACGGGTCAGGCAGCATCTCTGGAGAGAAGCTGTCTGGCCCGCAGAGTTACTCCAGCATTTTGTGTCTACCTTCGAATTAAACCAGCATCTGCAGTTCTTTCCTCCACAAGTGCCTTTTTTTCCACTGTACATTTTCTACTTGTGTTGCCACTTTCAGGAGCTGTGGACTCATAAGA
Source organism: Amblyraja radiata (assembly GCF_010909765.2). Lineage (NCBI taxonomy): Eukaryota > Metazoa > Chordata > Chondrichthyes > Rajiformes > Rajidae > Amblyraja > Amblyraja radiata. The sequence goes on along the minus strand of NC_045958.1, from coordinate 47,136,742 downwards.
TCCCTCTGCACATTAATGCTGTTAAGGTCATAAGTAATAGGAGCAGAATTAGGTCTTTCAACCCATCAATCATGGCTGATCTATTTCTCCCTCATAGCTAGATTGATCCCTGGGTTGGCGGGACTGTCATATGAGGAAAGATTGAAAAGACTAGGCTTGTATTCACAGGAGTTTAGAAGGATGAGGGGTGATCTTATAGAAACATATAAAATTATAAAAGGACTGGACAAGCTAGATGCAGGAAAAATGTTCCCAATGTTGGGCGAGTCCAGAACCAGGGGCCACAGTCTTTGAATAAAGGGGAGGTCATTTAAGTCTGAGGTGAGAAAAAACGTTTTCACCCAGAGAGTTGTGAATTTATGGAATTCCCTGCCACAGAGGGCAGTGGAGGCCAAGTCACTGGATGGATTTAAGAGAGAGTTAGATACTCTATGGGCTAGTAGAGTCAAGGGATATGGGGAGAAGGCAGGCACGGGTTATTGATAGGGGACGATCAGTCATGATCACAATGAATGACAGTGCTGGCTCGAAGGGCCGAATGGCCTCCTCCTGCACCTATTTTCCATGTTTCTATGTTAACCCAATTCTCCAGCCTTTTCCCTATAACCCCTGTCGCCCGTTAAGGGTCATGCCATTAACTATATACTTTCCCTTTACACTGGCCCACCCAAGGTGCAATGTCTCACACTTGCAGATAGACTGAGTAGCCTTTTGTAGTGTAAAGGGCCTGTCCCACGAGCATGCGAATGCATGCGGCAAGCGCGACCAAACCGGAAGCGGGGGCCGCGCGGATGTCGAGTGATCCCCGTACAGGGCCTGTCCCACCAGCATGCGACTGCATGTGGCGAGCGCGACCAAACCGGAATGGGGGCTGCGCGGAGGTCGAGTGATCCCGTACGAGTTGACGTGAAGTTCGAGCGAAGTCCGCGGGAAGTTCGCGCGTGACGTACGGCGTCGAGACGCTGCGCACGCCCGCCGAGGTGGTGCGTACGGCCTCAATGTGGCTGCGGGCCAGCAGGACGTTGCCGCGCGGAATCTTTGGACAGTGTCAGTTTTTCGGAGCCCCGCGCGATGTTGGGACCAGCTCCGCACAACTCCATATGGCTCCGGCGATTGAAGTGGGACCGGCACCGCGAGGCCGTACGGCTCAAGCGACCACGTTAGGTCGCGCTTACCGCATGCAGTCGCATGCTCGTGATACAGGCCCTGTACGATTCTGTCATTCGGCTCCTTTTTTAAAGCTTTTACATTTTTATATTCGTTATTGTATCTCACCACGTTGCCAGGATTTGTGTTGGTTTTCTGCCTTTGATTAAGGGTTATCTAACCTTCTAAATTGATACTGTCCCTTGCCTCTTCAGTTATTCATGCTTTTGTTTTGACACGTGAAGCCTGTTTTGGATCACATTAACCTCTTTTCAATATAGCACCTTCGGTCTGAAGAAGGGTCTCGACCCAAAACGTCACCTATTCCTTCTCTCCAGAGATGCTGCCTGTCTCGCTGAGTTACTCCAGCTTTTTGAGTCTATCTTCGGTTTAAGCCAGCATCTCCAGTTCCTTCCTACACCTTTTGTTCTTTGGCCTCTTAGTTGTCCAGTTTATTTCAGGCAACTCTGACTCCTCATGAAACCCAAAATCTCAATTGCTGGTAGGGATTCACTGTTCTCTTTCAGATATGCAATGGGCTCGATTATATTATGATCATTATTTGGTAGTTCTGACACATTCATTATATTTCATATGGCATACCACTAATTGGTTCCATATCATTCAGTTGCAGAAAACTAACAGGGTGGAAATAATGATTTTTTTTCAGAGACCCAATGATTTGATTCCCATCCATCGTAAAGCTAAAATCTTCCATCGAAACCCGTTTGCATTTGCTACTTGCTTGTCGGAACATTTCATTTACCTGTCCTGTCACCCAAGACCAACACCCACCACCTGTGTTAAATCCTTTAATGCACTAGGTGGATCAGATGACACAATATTGCCACCACAGGCACATACACAGACTGTTGGTGCACGTATAACGGACCATGCAGAAATTCTACATAGTTAGGTGAATGAGCCTATTTTTGCTGTGTTCTTTTCCGCTATCGTTCTCACACAAAACTTCAGACACACATTTGAAAGTACATTCAAATTTTCTCAAACACAGCAGTTGGATATATCACACTTGTTCTCAGAGTGAAATATTTGTAACAAGTCATTTGAAACTGAAATCCCTTAATCGGCATTGATAATATCCATTGATATCAGTGTTTGAAACAGTTTGTGATTGATAATTTCACAGACGTGTTGTTAACATTACTCTTTTGTATCTTAAGTGATGTTAAAGAACACCAATGCCAGTAGATACAACGAGTCTGTGGAAGATGTTGACCTAGACTCATTTTATCTACTAGCATCAGTGTTGTGTTCAGAATAAAACTCAATTAGGGCAGCATGGTGGCGCAGCGGTAAAGTTGCTGCCTTACAGCGCTTGTAGCTTCGGAGACTCATGTTCGATCCTGACCACGGGAACTGTCTGTATGGAGTTTGTACGTTCTCCCGGTGACCTGCGTGCGATTTCTCTGGGATCTCCATTTGGTTTCCTCCAAAGACGTATAGGTTTGTAGGTAAATTGGATTGGTATAAGTGTAAATTGTCGCTAGTGTGTAGGATAATGTTAATGTATGGGGATTGCTGGTCGCTAAGGAGTTGGTGGGCCGAAGCACCTGCTTCCGCGCTGTATCTCTAAACTAAATTTTTTTTTAAAGAAAGAGAATAGAAAATGCTGCATTTGTGCACCATCCAGAACGCTTCACGAGCTTCACAGTCAACATATTATCTTTGGAGACACAAGGAAATGCAAAAAGTGCTGGAGGAACTCAGCGCGTCAGGCAACATCTGAGGAGGAAATGGATAGATGATGTTTCGCGTGAATGTAACAAAAATAGCACTAAATTTGCACACCACATGGCCTAACAAGAAACCAAATTTAACTCTAGTCTCTACATAGTATATTCATGACATGATTGTGGATGTGTGTACAGCTGACATGATCAATTTATACACATTACTGCACATGGCCTACAAAGATCCTGGATTTGCCAGAAATCTTCTGCTGACTTGATTCTGTTTAGTTTAGTTTGGAGATACAGCACAGAAACAGGCCATTCACCCCACCAAATCTCCACCGACCAGCGATTCCGCACATTAACATGACCCTACACATACTAGGGACAGTTTTACTTTTTATATACATTTGTACATTTGTACCAAGCCATTTAACCTACAAACCTGTACGTCTTGGAGTATGTGAGGAAACCAAAGATCTCGGAGAAAACCCACGCAGGTCATGGGAAGAACGTAAAAACTCTGTACAGACAACACCCGTAGTGAGGATCTGATGCTGAAAGGCAGTAGCTCTACCGCTAAGCCTCCATGCCGTAAGGTCATGTCATAAGGAATAGGGGTAGAATTAGGCCATTTGGCCCTTCAAGTCTACTCTGCCATTCAATCATGGCTGACCTATCTCTCCCTCCTAACCCCATTCTCCTCCCCATAACCTCTGATACCTGTACTAATCAAGAATCTATCTAGTTCTGCCTTTAAAATATCCACTGACTTGGCCTCTACAGCCTTCCATGGCAAAGAATTCTACAGATTCGCCACCCTTTGACTAAATAAATTCCTCCTCATCTCCTTCCTAAAAAAATGTCCTTTAATTTCTGAACTATGACCTCTGGTTCCAGACTCTCCCACTAAAATGGAAACATCCTCTCCACGTCCACTCTATCCAAGTCTTTCACTATTCTGTTTCACTATGTGCGGCCTGTTATCCTTTGCAACTTTTTAAGACATGCATTAAAATCATTCCAGTAAAGATGAGCTACAGTTCAAATTGCAGTAAAATGAATGCGAGGATACAACACTGAAACATTATAGCGTGACTGGTATTATTATCAACACAGATTGGTTCACACATCATAATCATCTCCTAAATTAGTCTTTTCTCCTCAATCCACAAATAGCTTTGGTAAAGGGAAGCAGTAGGCTATAACTTCATTACAGATGAATAGAAAGAAATAATGGAAACACAAGAGTCTGCAGATGCTAGAATCTTGAGCAAAGTACTGGAGGAACTCAATGCAACTGGCAGCATCTGTGGAGGGAAATGGACAGACACTATTTTGGGTTGGGAACCTTTTTGTAATCTCGGAGACGCAACATGGCTTATGGGTTTGTTTTTATCCAGTGTCAAGCCACGTATGTCTAGCAATTCCGGTGCACCTTACTGGCTGCCCAAATTAGTTCAGCACTTGGGCACTGATGAAAAGGCACGTCACACGAGAAAATATTTAATCCCATAAGACTCGGGCATGGAAATCATGCCTTGGCCCTAGGGTTACAGATACTGTGAAAATCCAGGTTGAATATCTGCAGTAGTACATTATCACATTACTCCAGCAACAGGGTGACTTTCATTTGCTTAACATGCTTAGCAGCACGATGCCAGTAACTTTCTTGACAAATGCTTTCATGTCATCCCCTGCAATGTGAAGTGTATAATTTTGCAAACCTGCAGTTTATATTGAGCTTGTTTGAAAATGGATATTGATTTGCAGTTTTCGTCAGAAAGGACTTACGTTTCATTGTTTCTGATGTAGAAGCAAAGGCACTTATAGTATTCATTACACACCAACACAGTGGAATTACTGAGTCTGTTTCCTGTTTGTAATGACTATCAGGAAGTAGGCTTGGCGATCATTGTTATATTTTCTAGTTGGAGAATCAAGCTCCTGTATTCAACTTGTTGCTAATTATTATTGAACCAAATAGTTTAGATCATTGATGTTTATGGTTTAGCTGTGGAAGATACTCACAATTTGTATATCAGTTGGGATCCTATATTTTCAAGAGCAGCAGACTATTTGAAGTGCAGAGATCAGGAGCTATTGCACACCTTGGGCATCATATCTGGGCTTTTTTCAGATCGCTAGGCCGAGATATTAAGCCCATTTATAAAATGTTGCTAGAATCTTTGGGCGGCACAGTGGCGGCATGCATAGTTGCAGCCTTACAACACCAGAGACCCGGGTTCGATCCCGACTACAGGTACCATCTGTACGGAGTTTGTTCATTAACCATGTGACCGTGTGGGTTTTCAATAGTTTCCTCCCACACTCCAAAGGCATACAGGTTTGTAGGTTAGTTGGCCGCGGTAAAAAAATGTCAATTGTCCCTAATGTGTAGGATAGTGTTAGTGTACAGGGTGATCGCTGGTCAGCGTGAACCAAAGGGCCTGTTTCCGCACCGTTTCTCTAAAGTCTAAAGAATGAAAATGCTCAGCTGTAGTTTCTGACTTAAAATCCAATATGGTGATAATGACCAGAAGAATTTTGAATAGTTAACATAAGTTGCAGACAAGAGGCATTATTCTTACACTTTTGTTTGAACGGTTCATTATGGCAAAAAAAAATTTAAATGTTGAGGTTGGGATGTACTTCCTGAATTATTGAAAGATTTGAGTGCAAGCTCAGAGCATCCTTCTTGTTGTAGTTTTGTCTCTCCCGATCAATGGTGCATTAATTTGGGGTCTGAAGAATGATTTCGACTCAAAACATCACCCATTCCGTCTATCCTGAGATGCTTCCTGTCCCGCTGAGTTACTCCAGCATTTTGTGTCTATCTTCGGTGTAAACCAGCATCTTCAGTTCCTTCCTACACATTCCTTTTGGGAATTGTGCCAAGTGTACTGGAGGAAGATTGTTTCTTGTTCTCTGTCAAAGCCACTTTAGTAGTGTTGGCTTTGCTATTCTATTATATATATAAAAATTGCTGAGAATATCGCAGATTTCCAATTGAACATGTACTGAAAAATAATGGGTCAGTGGGAAAAATAACTTAAGAAAATCTCATCTTTTACCTGTGTTCACGTTGTTCCAGTAAGTAGTGCAGTGATAGGTTAAATGTCACATAACATCAGCTGTCAAAACATCATAGTGTAAATGGCCCAATATTTGGTGAAGTCTGCATGTTTTTGCATGCTGTGGCTCTTGAGTGCTGTTATGAAACAACTGAATTTGCCTAGTCCTATTGCTTTGTTGATGTTTGTGAAGACTTCCTTGAGAGTGTTTGGCCAATGTCCAGCGCAATGTTTCTTGCGCCTACCACAATGGTCCAACAGACCTTGACAACTTGCAGCAGTTGCCCACCATCTCATCGCCAAATCGCAAACGGCACCAGATCTGAGGGAGGTTTATGAAAGCTCCATTTCCCTTCATTAATGGCCATTGTGTGCTCTCCAGGAACAGCAGAAAGAACAGAATTATCGCATTATGGCACATTCCCAATCTTGAACTCTTCTCCTTGACACTGTCATTCCCATCCTTGCTATTCATCGATCCCTGCACCCCCCTTCCTCACCAATCACTGAGCAGAATATTGGTGCCTGCTGATTTGCCTCAAATGAAAGAAATCCTCCTCCCCGCACACCAGCTATCTGCCATTCAGCAACCTGTAGATCTCCACATCTCATCTTCTCAGAGCAGCTTCCTTTTCTCTGGCAGTCCACTCACTCCCCCCACCATTTGCCCACATCATCAACCCAGCTTACAACTTAGCTCCTTTGACCCATCCAATAGCCCCATCTTCTTCCAGGAGACAGTCCTCACCATCTAACTAATGGAGGAGTGATCTGGTCTTTTTCCCTCTCTCACTCATAGTCATAGAGTTATACAGCATGAAAACAGGACCTTCAACCCAACTTGACTACGCTGACCAGCATGCCCCATCTATATGTCCCACATGCTTGCATTTGACCAATAACCCTCTAAACTTGTCCTATCCATGTTCCTGCCTAAATATTTCTTAAACGTTGTTAGTACCTGCCTTAACTTAAAGTTGCCCCTCTGGTTCCTATTAAATCTTTTCTCCCTCATCTTAAATCTCTGCTTTTCATTTCCCCAGCTCTAGGTAAAAGATTCTGTGCATTTCACTATCTATTCCTCTTATGATCTTGTACACCTCCATATGATTAATCCTCATCCTCCTGCACTGCAAGGAATAAATTCCTAATCTGCTCAATCTCTCCCAATAGCTCAGTATTTCTTAAAGGGAGAGATTGAGCAGGGTAGGACTATTTTTGTGTAGTATTTCATCCTCAACTACCTGCCCCCAAACAAAGCACATCATGACACCCACCCAATTCTCAAATCTGCTACAGAACTGACACAATATGTTACCACTTGGAATTGAGATCAAATGAAACAAGGGAATAATTCTGAGCACACCATCCAATCTGACTACACAGAATCAAAGGACAAAGGACATTTATTGTCACATACACCAATTGGTGCAGTGAAATTTGAGTTACCATGCAGCACACAAGTAAGATAAGCATAACACTTTAGAATAAAACATAATAAAACACCCCACCACAGTGGAATCAACTTTTCCCACTGTGAGGGAAGGCACCAAAGTTCAGTCCTCTTCATCAGTTCACCAGTGGTCGGGGCCTATGGAGGCCTGCGCAATCGCCGCTATGGGCCCGATGTTTCAGGCCCTCGAACACTCTCAGCGGCCTGGAGCCTCCGAATCAGCCGCTTCCTACCGGAGACTGCGGCTTCCAAAGGCCGAGCTGGGTGGAGATTCAACGCTGGCGACGTGGCTGTAATCATTTTCATGCCATAGATGGGTTGCAGAGTTAGACTCAGCACCAGAGATCAGTGCAGTTGAAATAGAATGGGCTGGAAAAGGCCTATATACTTTCACCATTGCTACCTCATTATTACATCGCTGAGTCCCTTAGATGTATAGTGATATCATGGCTGGAGATATAATTTTTAAATCATCCTGATTTTGATTTATTGCTGTTTTCATATTCCAGCGCCACAATCTTTCCTTATTGATTTTCTTACTAAAATAGGTCATTAACCTATAATAATCGTATTCAAAATTCAAATTCCAATACTACTCAAAACATCAATCACTTGTTTAAAAACGGGGAAGATCTGTAGCCAGCTGCAGCCTTATTTTGTGAAGGAAATTACAGTACAGACTTGTATTTCCTTGACAACTAGCATGGCTGGCCACTGTTGTAGGTTACTGCTGTCATTTCTAGGGCATTTGAGTTTTCCGGAGAAACAAACATGACCTTTAAATCAGCTCAAAGATCCTTGTGTTCTAATTTGCAAGTACAAAGCCTTGGCATCTAGGTTGTTTTATGCTTGCATTGTTTTCTCAGGTTGTGTCATCTGTTTATTTAATAGTACACAGAATCCAATCCAGACCAGCACAGGAACAGACCCTTCAGCCCACAATGTCTGTGCCGAACATGATGCCGAATTAAATTAATCTTCAATGACTGCACATGGTCCACGATTCACCATTCCCTGCATATCCATGTGCCTATCTAAAAGCCTCTTAAATGCCGCTATCTTTTCTGCCTCCAACATCATACCAGCCATCCACCACTATCTGTGTAAAACAACATTCTCCACACATCTTCTTTAAACTAGAAAATCTTGACTGGGATAAAAATTCTATACCAGACATAGGAACCATCCGAAGGGGCGACGTTTCGGGTCAAGACCCTTCTCCAGACTGATCACGGGGAGAACGTACAAGGCAGTTTGACTGGACAAGTGCTCAAACTTGGGAATCAGAGTTCCACTGATCTTTGGTGTATGTTTTTGAGAAACCAGTTCATGCTGAGAAAGGTAATATTAAACATGAGCATTAAGGAAAGGGTTAAATTAACATGAATCGATTTGATTTATGTTTTAAAGTATGTTTTTAATGTTTCTTTGTGTGTTTTGTGTGGGGGGTGGTGTGGGGGGGTGAGGGGGAAACCGTTTCGGCCGCCTCCTCCATGGAGAGGCGACTTTTTCCAGGTCGCCTCCCCGTGGCCTAACAGCAAGGATCGGCGCGGCCTTTCCCGGAGACGCGCCCGGGGCTTCAGCGGTGGGCGCAGCATGGACTCTCGGCATGGAGCGGGCGAGCCCACGCTGGGGCTCGCTGGAGGGGAGCACTCCGTTTCGCTGACCCGGGGCAGCCGGCAGCCTGAAGCCGCGGTCTGCAGAGTTTCAGCTGGCGCGGCGTCTACAGCCCTGGATCCCTCGTGGGGGACCCGGGGGAAGAAGAAGCCATCACTGCCGGCCCGCGGCCAACTTCTACCACGGGCGCGGTGGTGACTTACCATCACCCCTGGGGGGGGGAGCTTCGACCGCTGGCCCTGCAGTCTGCGGTGCTTCTGGCTGCGGCGCGGCGGGAACTTTAAACTTTAAATCTTCGACCGCCGGCCTGCGGCCTACACCAACTTAAATCCGCGGTCTCCGGTGGGGAAAAGCCGACTCTGGACTTACCTGGACTTGTACCTTGTCCTTTTACCATCTGGACGCCCGCAGCGACGGCTGCGGAGGGTTGAGGTCCCGACCACGGGGGAAAATGGAGGAGGACTGGCCAAATTGTGTGCCTTCCACCACAGTGATGAATGCTGTGGTGGATGTTTATGTTACATTTTTAATGTGTTTTTGTGTGTGTTCTTTATAATTGTACCGCTGCTGACATATTCACTTGCACTTATGTGCAATGTGAGAAATAAACCGTATTGTATTGTATTGTATTGATTAAAGAGCTGTAGAGGCTACTAGAGGGGCTAAGGTTGATTAGCTGGGCCTTGGTTGGGGCTAGCCTCCATTGCTGTTGGTGCCACCATGTGGTGCTTTACAATGAAACTCATTTACTTTACAAGGCAAATTCATTTATCCATGTTTAAGAAAGAACTGCAGATGCTGGAAAAATCGAAGGTAGACAAAAATGCTGGAGGAACTCAGCGGGTGAGGCAGCATCTATGGAGAGAAGGAATAGGTGACGTTTCTGGTCGAGATTCGGAGGGAGGATTCTCCCTCCTTCCCCTCCCCCTTCCCAGCTCTCCCACAAGCCTACTGTCTCCGCATCATCCTTTCTTTCTTCACGTCCCCCCCCCCCCCCCCCACATCAGTCTGAAGAAGGGTCTTGACCCGAACCATCGCTTTTTCCTTCTCTCCATAGATGCTACCTCACCCGCTGAGTTCCTCCAGCATCAACCAGGGCAGCCCAGTGGCGTAGCAATAGAGTTCCTGCCTTACAGCGCCAGAGACCCCGGTTCGATCCTGACTACGGGTGCTGACTGCACAGAGTTTGTACATTCTCCATGTGACCGCATGGGTTTTCCCAGGATGCTCCAGTTTCCTCCTACATTCCAAAAACATATAAGTTTATAGGTTAATTGGCTTGGGTAAAGATTGTAAATAGTCCCTAGTGTATAGGATAATACTAGTGTAGGGGATCGCTGGTTGATGCGGGCTGTTTTTGCTCTGTATCTCTAAACCAAACTAAATTAAAAGTCTAATGCAGCCCGGACTAATGATTGAATTACATAGAACATACAACAGTATAGTGCAGGACCAGGCCCTTCGGCCCACGATGTCTGTGCCAAATGTAATGCCTAGCTAACCTAATCTCATCTGCCTGTACATGATCCATACCCCTCCTATCTTTCACATCCATGTGCTCATCCAAAAGCCGCTAAATGCTGCCTCCACTACCGTAGCTGCTTCCACTACCTTCCCCGGCAGCACGTTGCAGGCACCCACCACCCTCAATGTAAAATAAAAACTTTTCCTGAATTGTCGGCAACCTTGAACCATATGACTAGTTGCTTCACTGTACAATACCTTCACTGAAGCCTTACTAAGCCTGGAGGAAAATATTCTCGCGTCCTTGATTAGATTGTGTAAGAATAAATATTTCCAGGTTCAATCTCTTGCAGAGGTTTTAATTTAGTTTAGTTTAGAGATACATTTTACATATTTTCTGTTGAAGGATACTTGCATCCCAAACTAATTAGTTTTGAAGTTACATTATTAAGTGGAGATGGGTGGTAGCCATTTTCATTCAGTGTGGCAAGATTCCATAAACAGCACTACATTAAATGGCTGGTCATCTGTTTGTGGTGTTGATTGAAAAAGGTGTTGATAAGGAAAACAACCTTGTTGTTCCAAGTATGGTGTCATGAGTTGTTCTTTTTCTTTGTTGGCTATCTGAATAAATAAGCAGGACTAAAGTTTAAATTGTCATCTGTTCTGTGGCACCTCTGATAATACAGCACTTCGCCTGTAATGCTTGCATTGTGCGTGCGTGCTTGCACCCAGCACTAACGGGGCATTGAAGATATCTTATTGAAGCCCATTGCAGCCTAAACTGAACTGTCACTTGTCTGAAAAGTTGTAATGCATATGGAAAGAGATGGAGACAGGCAGATGTTTGGAATAGCTAGCATTATGCTGCTATCAAACAATCGTTTTGAAGAAGTGTCCCAACCTGAAGCGTCGCCAATCCATGTTCTCCAGAGATGCTGTCTGTCCCACTGAGTTCCTCCAGCACTTTCTGTCTTTTATTGTAAACCAGTATCTGCAGTTCCATGTGTCCACAAACAACCTTGTGTTAGGTTTTACCAATGCAAGTTGTTGTTCTCCGAAGCTGTTAGTTTTATGCTCAGCTTTTCCATTTCAACTAGCTCTTGGAAAGGTTTATATATCTTTTGATGTAAGTGACAGGATATACTTCAAATTTCTTCAAATTTAAGTTGGGACGTTCCTTCCTAATAAAGTCCAGTTGTTGTGACCCTCATCTCTTTTGGCTTCACGTCATTAAGACTTTGAAAATGTTGAATCATCAGAGTGATATTGCTGGCAACGTGATATTGATCTCAATTTGCACTGTGGAAATAATCAGGCTTGTGGCCAGTGTCAGAGGCATTATCTAATTTTAGTCCTGAATGGTCCTCTGTGCCTTCCGAATGGAGGCGATTTTTTACGCTAGCTAAAGGTATGTGACTGGAATCCTAATATACTTAATGAACTCAATAAATATCTACAAATCTTCCTTGTATACTGATCGAGAAAATGTACCCGAAGTGCATACAAGCCTGTTGTTGATTGGTGTGATTTTCTTTTCCTCAGGTGCTCACAGTTTAGTTTAGAGATACAGTGTGGAAACAGGCCCATTGGCCCACCGTGTCCGCACCGACCAGCTTTCCCCGCACATTAATACTATCCTACGCACAGCACACTAGGGTCAATTTTTACATTTATACCATTTAAGCCAATTAACCTGCAAAGCTGCACGTCTTTGGTGTGTGGGAGGAAAGCGAAGATCTCTGAGAAAACCCACGCAGGTCACGGGGAGGTAGACATAAAATGCTGGAGTAACTCAGCGGGTGAGGCAGCATTACTGGAGAGAAGGAATGGGCGACGTTTCGGGTCGAGACCCTTCTTCGAACTGATCACGGGGAGAGCATACAAACTCCGTACGTCTAGCACCCGTAGTCAGGATCGAATCCGGGTCTCTGGCGTTGCAATTGTTGTGAGGCAGCTAATTCTCCCGCTGCGCCGCCATGCCCGCACTACCGTTCTCTTTGCCTTGTTAGCAAACACAATGATGGAGCTTTATATGGGACTGCAGTGAGCAGAGACCTGTATATTCCATTTGATTGCTCATTCTGCAAAGCAATAGGGAATGAGCCCATGTTGGGTACATTGTTGTCATATTGCCAATGGGAAGAAATAACATTAAAATTCTAGTAATTGGAATAATAAATGTCAATATATTTAATGTGAATACGGTACACTGTACCAAATAAACAAAGAAGGCTCCATTGAAATTAAAAATGTTGAGGTAAATTTACCATCATGTTGAACAATCGTATACAAATTGCTAATAATCATATACAATTTTAACAGTCAGTATTACATAATTTTGTTTCCTCAAGTGCTCACTGCTCTCCTTGCCTTATTGACTAACACACAATGATGAGCTTTATACAGGACTGCAGATATAATTTTTTTTAAAGTGATACTAGAGGGACACAGGGGGGCACAGGGGGGCACAGGGGGGCGAGAGGGAGCGTGAGGGGGGCAGAGAGGGAATGGGGGGGGGGGGGGTGGTAGATAGGGGGGGGGTAGAGTTTGAGGGGTTGGGAGGGGGGCGCGTCATCACAGGGGAGGGCCGGTTCCTGAACGCAATAATCCCTAGCTCCGGGCTGCAAAACGCACCCGTCCCCTACCCGTTGCCCCCATGGGAGGCAGAGAAGGAGCGTGAGGGGCACAGAGAGGGAAGGGGATAGAGTTTGAGGGGTGGGCCCGAGATCAGAGGGAAGGGCTGGTAAATCTCTACCGGAATATGTAAAACATTTTCCCGTTAGCGTGTCGTTTCTTCGAGTAGATGTGATCCCACACAAACAAACAAATAAACACGTGCACGCACACACACACACACGCGCACACACACACACAAACACACACACACACATACACACACGCACACGCACATCCAAGATAAGAATTTTATAGTTATAAGGATAAAGATAGTAATAAATATTGTCAATCCTTATCTTGTCTAGTATTTGTTCCAAAATGGTAAAATATTGGCAGTTGGCTAGATGTGGGGAAATGACTTTGGTGTCGGGGCGTCCTTGTGTGGTCCAAATTCCCCTCATTTTCTTCACTTCCTCTTCGGCTCCATCTTCCCCTACTTCTAATTCCCCTCCTCTTATCCCTCCTTTTCCTCCACCTCCTCTTCCCCTTCCCTTCCCCCCCCACCCCCTCCCCCCCCCCACCTCCTCTTCACCAAGGCAAAACAAAAAAGCTTTTCACTATACCTCGGTACACGTGACAATAATAAACTAAACTAATCTTCAGCACCACTCTGAAGCAGAACAAGGTTGTCCCCAATGTCCTGGCCCTCAACTAACATTGGCGTAACGGATTACCTGAGCACCCTGGCACTGCTTAGTGTGGGAGTTGTCTCTGTTGTCACCCTGCCTGGTTTCACGCATTACTGCAGTGAGAACACTTCACACAAGCAGTGCTTTGTTAGCCGCACAGTAATTTGGGAGATCGTGAGTTTGTGAAAGTCTGAATGTTTTTATTAATTTTAAAAAGAATTGTGATGCATCACACACGTTCATATACTTGTAAATGCACATTAGTAGTTAGCTCCAACAGAACAATTGCTTGTGCCACTCGCAATTGCAAAATGAAACCATTCAGGTAAGCATGTGGTTATTGAGTTGTTCCAAGCTGGAGTTGTAAAGAGTGCCCTCATTCAGGAAACCGTCTGCACTCATACCTCCGATGTCTATATAGTGACCCAGCCTGAACATGTGGAAATCAATGTGTTGGAAGGAACTGCAGTTGCTGGTTTACACTGAAGATAGACAGAGGGCGGCACGGTGGCGCAGCGGTAGAGTTGTTGCCTTACAGCAAATGCAGCGCTGGAGACCTGGGTTCGATCCTGACTACCGGTGCTGTCAGTGGGGAGTTTGTACGTTCTCCCCGTGACCTGCATGGGGTTTTCTCTGAGATCTTAGGTTTCCTCCCACAATCCAAAGACATACAGGTTTGTAGGTTAATTGGCTTGGTAAATGTAAAAAAAAAATGTCCCTAGTGGGTTAGTGTTAATATGCGGGAACGCTGGTCGACGCGGACCCGATGAGCCGAAAGGGCCTGTTTCCGCGCTGTCTCTAAACTAAACTAAAATGCTGGGTCAGGCAACATCTCTGGAGAAAAGGAACAGGTGACATTTTGGGTCGAGACCCTTCTTCAGACTTAGAGTCAAGGGAGAGGAAATTAACAGTATGAAAAGGTGCAAAGAATGAATTGAATGAAAGGTGTGAAAAGAATAAATCAAAGCCAGCACCGATGATCAAGGAAAGGTGGAGCCCACAATGGTCCATTGTTGGCTGTGGAAAAGATGATAACGAGGGGGATATGAACAGTGAAACTAAGCAGAACGACAGTGAAACTAGCAGGATGACTGGTGGGGAAGGACGGAGCGAGAGGGAATGCAAGGGTTATTTGAAATTAGAGAAATCAATATTCATACCGCTAGGTTGTAAGCTGCCCAAATGAAATATGAGATGGAAATCTATAATGTCTTGAGTGAAGGCTCATCTAGCTAAGATGATTCTCATGGTTGAACCGCTGCCTGTGATTGTACCTGAAGAAAACTCAATGCCTGGCACATGGGAATGAAACTTGAGAAAATGTATTAGTGCCTTCATATGGATCAGATGATGTACAATAACTGAAATTATACTGATATTTGATCCTTCTGTACATGAAAACAGCAACAGAGATGAAGCTTCAGCAACTGCTATGATTCACCCAAGGCATAACAAATAGCCAAGGGGTGCAATTATGTAAAGCAATGTTAGGCTCAGAATGTATATATTTCTTTATACATGATGGAAAATCTGCAGGAGAAGAATGATGATGTGACCCGAGTCATGATCTTCCTAAGCTCATGGTAATAGAGCAAATAAGGAGGCCAAAATCACAAGATGATCATAATAGTCGAATCTCTATGGGGATTCCCCAATCTTTCCAAATTCATCAGAAGAAGTGGATTTTGAATAGTGCTGTATTTCATATTTTTTACAGCACATTTTTTATCTTGATGGTGGGCTACAAAAAGGTACTCTTTGATGGGCTTCCATTGCTTTGTCATGCTATTTTGCGTGTCGCTGCGACCTGCATAGCACTGAACCGTGCTCTAGAATGGGCCAAGGTTTGCCCAGGAACATATGTAGGCTATGATTTTGCATTAAGAACAGTCATGAGGCTATTTAATTCAATTCTTGTTGTTATTCATAGAGTCATAACGCCATAGAAACAGTCAGAGTCATGCAGGAGTGTTTGAAGACACTGAACCTGTACTCGCTGGAGTAAAGAATGAGGGGGAGAACTAATTGAAACTTACCGAATAGACATATGCTGGGATAGAGTGGATGTGGAGAGGCTGATTCCACTAGTGGGAGAGTCTAGGACCAGAGGCCATGGCGTCAGAATAAATGGGGGCACTTTTAGAAGGAGATAAGAAGGAATTTCTTGTCAGAGGGTGGTGAATCTGTGGAATTCTTTGCCACAGAAGGCTGTGGAGGACGAATCAATGGATATTTTTAAGGCAGAGATTGACAGATTTTTGAGGATGCCAGGGGTTATGGGGCGAAGGCAGGAGAGTGGAGATGAAAGGGAAAGATAGATCAGCTATGATTGAATGGCGGAGTTGACGATGGACCGAATGGCCTAATTCTGCTCCTAGAACGAATGACACTCTGTTCTTATAGAATAACAGGTTTGATCTGGACTGGCATGTATTTCTACCCTCCCCCTCCCCTTACATTCTTCCCCTCTGCTTCACACTTCGTAACTCTTCCATCCATTTGCCTCACACCTTTTTTTGTCATCTCTGGCCTTTGTCCAACCATCTGCTTATCAACCCCTCTCCCTCGCCTGTGTTCATCTATTACCTGCCACGCTTTGTCCTGCCCCTCCTCTTCTAGCTTTCTTTCTCCCCCCCCTCACAATCAAGGGTCTCAACCCAAAATGTTACCTATCCATGTTCTCCAGGGATGCTGCCTAACTCGCCGAGTTACTCCAGCACTTTGCGTCTTTGTTTTCTAGGTTTGAGAATAACTAATTTACTCATTGCATCTCATGTTCTTAAATTCTATCTGAAAGTGGCAGAATTGAATGCTTATAAAATGGTAGCATTTATATAGCAAGTTGAAACAACGAAATGAAATGTTTCCAATAAGTTTTCTTCAGCTGATTTGACATCAATATTGCAATCGCCCTTTTTTTTTAAAGTACTTATTTGTTAATTTGGTTTAGTATTGCTTTCCATAATTGTTGGCTCTGATGGAACGCAGGTGAACGTGCAAAAAGAAATGCAGTTATTACCAATTTTAGTCACATTGCATCATCGCTCTTCCATAACTTAGCTGAGCAGTTCCAACCACCATGCACATAACAAATCAGAAGGAAACAATAGATCCATCTATTGTTTGGCAGCTTGCATTTGTGAGTCAGATCAATTCATGCGGCAACAGCAAACAGTCTTACCAAGTGTTTGTGCTGTAAGTGACGCAAGCATCTGCTTTGACACTTGAACTGAAGCCCCTTGTTCCATGTAGTTGTTTCCAGGTAAAACATTGCTATTATCATCAGATTTCCTTGGATACAGTTTCAGGCTCAGAACTGTTTTTAAAGTAATGCCAAAGACTCTAAACACAATTTCAATTAAGCCAGGCAGTATTACTATTTTATCAGTGTCGATGTCATGCTGCAATATCTTAATTATTTGTTTCACAAGTTACAAATTATAGGAGTAGAATTAGGTCATTTGGCCCATCGAGTCTACTCCGCCATTCAATCAAGACTGATCTCTGCCTCCTAATCCCATTTTCCTGCCTTCTCCCCATAACCCTTGACCCGTTCTAATCAAGAATTTGTGAATCTCTTCCTTAAAAATATCCACTGACTTGGCCATAGCCCTCTGTGGCAATGAGTTCCACAGATTAACTACCCTCTGACTAAAGAAGTTCCTCCTCACCTCCTTTCTAAAAGAGTGCCCTTTAATTCTGAGGCTATGACTGGTCCTAGACTCTCCCAACATCCTTTCCACATCTGAATCTGAGGAAGGGTCTGGACCCGAAACATCACCCATTCCTTCTCTCCAGAGATACTGCCTGTCCTGCTGAGTTACTTTTTGTGTCTATCTTTCCACATCCACTCCATGCCTTTCATTATTCTGTAAGTTTCAATGAGGTCCCCACTTCACCTCCTAAACTCCAGAGAGTGGAGGCCCAATGCTGTCAAACGCTCATCATATGCTAACCCACTCATTCCTGCAATCATTCTTTTAAACCTCTGGAGCCTCTCCAGAGCCAGCACATCCATCCTCAGATATGGGGCCCAAACTTACTCACAGTACCCCAAATGATACTGTCCGAACTACTGACCAGCGCCTAATAGAGCCTCAGCATTACATCTCTGTTTTTGTATTCCAGTCCTCTTGATATAAATTTCAATTCCACCCCCTCTCTCCCCCCAACCCTCTCTGCCCCCCTCTCTCCCCACTCCTGCATGCTCTCTTCTGAAGACAATGGCTATCTTGCTGAGAATTGGGGCAGCACAGTGGTGTAGCTACAGTTGCACTCCCACAGCTCCAGTGGCACGTTCAATCCTGACCACCAGTACTGTCTGTGTGGAGTTTGCATGTTCTACGTGTGAGTTTCTTCCCTGTGTTTAGTTTAGTTTATTGTCTACCGAGGTACAGTGAAAAGCTTTTTGTTGCATGATAACCAGTCGGTGGAAAGACTATACATGTTTACAATAGAACCGTCCACAGTGTACAGATACATGATAAAGGGAATAACGTCAGCGAAAGAGAAAGTCTTGTAAAGTCCGGTTAAAGATAATCCGAGGGTCTCGCCAGTGCTTCAGCTTCCTCCCGCCACCCAAAGGTGTAAGTTGCCCCAGTAAATGGATGCTTTATGGATGGTGCAGATTTAGTGGGCAGCAGGGCCTGTTTCCATGCTGTTTGTCTCTATGACTTTATTTCATATCGCACACTGCTGCAACCTGGTGCTAATGGCCTGCCGAAGTGGTCATTATCAACTTACACACTAACAGTATTTCTCTGTGCACTTCCAGCATTAGTTTAAGGCCACCATTACCATTGGAAATGTTGCTCACCAGTAATATGCACAGAAATGCCATTGAATGCAGGAAACTGTACGTGCAGTAGCTGAGCTCAGCAGCAGGGTGGATAACCCTCGACCTCTCGAACTTTGTATTCCAGGTATTACTTCCAGCTGCAGCCCAGTAGATCGTAGATCTTTAACAACCTTCACCTTTGGTCATACATTGATCATGACTCGCGCATCATTCCAGTGATTCAATGTCTCTGTAATAGGGACTTACGGCATGCACTGGGAATCAGCCCAACTGCATCCAAGAAAATCATTAAATGGTTCTGAGACAGATTTATTTGTCAGAAGGTCAGAACCACACAAAAATCAAAACTAACAATTTAGTCTCAGCTTGGGGCATGTGAGTTAATTGCGACATGGTGCTGCTGTGCTTCCCTCAAGTATCTCGTGTAACTACTGTCTTTTAACCACAAAATAGACAGCTTAGTACAAGTAGACTCCATGTAGCTAACCATTGCTTTGAGAAAGAGTTTTGCATTGAGAACCATTACTAATTTCTGTCTAGTTTTTGTGGTGCCTCTTCCAATAAACTAATTAAGTTTGGAGTTATTATATTATTGGGTTCCTAACCTATTTTCCATTTTCTTTGCATTTTTGGCTTACACCTTTCAAGTTACTTTGAAGGCAAGCTCCTGATATCCACATTCACTGCTAAATTCTCGCAGAAAGCTCTCGTGTGCTCTGGGTGCTAAACTGAGAACAATCTTATAGTTCATTGCACTCGCTGATCTAATTCACTCCTTGTTTGGTTTTAGTTTGGTTTAGAGACGTAGCGCGGAAATAGGCCGTTCTGCCCACGAAGTCCGTGTCGACCAGCGATCACCCCATACACCAACACTATCCAACACACTAGGGCAATTTACAATTTTTACCAAAGCCAATTTACTACAAAGCCGAAACCTACTGTACGTTTTTGGAATGTGGGAGGAAACTGGAGTTCCCGGAGAAAATCAATGTGGGCACGGGGAGAACGTAGAAACTGTGTGCAGATAGTGTCACTTGCTCGTTCTAAGCTTTCCTCCCAGTCTAGTTTCAGTCAAAAATCACTGAATCAAGCACTTGAACAACTAATCTTTATTTTGACAAAGAGCAATTACAGTTCAACTACTATATCTATCCCACCGCGGGTTCGATCCTCGTATCTGCCTGATCAAGCACTCTAGGCCTCTCTCAAACAGAGACACTCCAGAAGTTCATGCAGTCCCAAGCGCTCTCCCAGAAGATCGACGCTGGACCTTGTGGTAGTGGACTTTTATATGTCCCGGGACGTCGAGGGGCCAAACCACATGGGGGTGGTCTCTTAATAATACAATTACAGATATCGATTAGCCCCATATGTAACAGACATTTCCCTAACCCAATAATACAGCAGCTCAATACATAGTATTCAAACAGGACTTCTCAAGGAAGCCAATTTAGAAACATTTACCCTGATCTGCAAGAAACCCAGATACGGCTCAATACCTCATCCAATCAACACTTGACAAAGTAGAACTCTGCAACATTATTTACAATTATTTACAATGTCTGGTTTGCAGCCATCCAATCCATTCTATACATTTTGCACCTAATTGATAGGGCCTGCAGATGTTCTTATTCTTTTCTTGCAACTTGTATCTAGGCTCTCTACACGCTGGCAGTGTACCACTCTGCAGCTTGTCCTAGTTCTGCAGAGAGCAATTCCAAATTGACCAAATCTCCCAGCAGCCCTGAAGCTTTACCCCATTTTAAAGTCCTAACCTCTCCAATTTAACCAGGATTAACATTAGCACCCGTAGTCAGGATCAAACCTGGGTCTCTGGTGCTGTAGGCAGAAACTCCACCGCTGTGCCACCCCAAATATGGAGCACATCACAAATGTGCATGTCATCTTTGCTCAGGGGCCATGCTAATCTTCTCTATCGTTCCAATAATTTGAAGCCAGTGGAGTAACCAAACTGGAGTTTAACATCAACCACAAAAGTGTGAAGTAGATTTATGAAATAGTAAAAAAAAACCTGCAATCAGCAGGAATATAATGAAAGAAATGCTTAGCTGTGCCCTTGAGAGGCAAGTAATAAATAGTTTAGCCATTGCACTAAACAATTACGTCAGCAGCATTCTCATTAGGCAGCTCCCGAGGCCCTGAGGCTTGTTGGGATCCGAGGGAGCGATGAGATGTGAGGAAAGCCTAGTGCAGTATGTGCGGGTCCTGCCAACTTCACCAGCAGGACCTCATTATAAATGATTTACTTTTGGCCCACAAGCGGCAGCTGGCTGGTTGCCGGCTGTGCAAACCAGGGACAGGAGAGCGACAAGGGAGCCGGTGGGGTTACCTTCCAGGGTTGAGGGTGGGCCTTGCAGTGGGCACCATTGTTCCCGTTGACACGCACAAAGTGCCTTGCAAAGCACTTCTCTTCCTGAGGTGGAAACACCTGCCTCTCCCTGATTGCTGGCGTTCCTGAGCACCGGTCAACCTGTGTGGCACTAGTTAAATTTAATTCTGTTCCCAATTGAAAACACATAATGAGGCCTCCAGCGACATGAAGTGTCGATCACCATCTTGGAAATGGCAGCAGGAACGTTGATTTAGAGACGCCCATTAATAAAGTCCAAGCTGCCATTACGATGACCTCCCTGACGTCACGGGAGGGTCAGTGCAGAGATCCTGTCTGTGTTAATACAGAAGGTACACACAATTGCTGGGGAAACTCAGCGGGTGCAGCAGCATCTATGAAGCGAAGGAAATAGGCGACGTTTCGGGCCGAAACCCTTCTTCAGACTGTGTTAACTGTGTTAATACAGAGATCCTTTCCCTTTGACAGAACATTTGGTGCAAATAAACCCCACATTTGAACAAATTCCACAAGATGTTTGGAGTTAAATCGCATGGCTTGCCAACCCATCCTCCCCTCCCCATTGGAAGCTGGGGCATAATTGACTGAACAAAGCCTGCTGACAATTATGCGGAGATGAAACAAGCCATCATTTCTTGTGAATGAAAAGTTTTTAATCATTTATACTTTTCACAGACAAAACAACAAGAATTCCGATCAGGCCCGCTGCCAGAGAGAACACTTCATTTAGCTGCACAGCTAACTCAGCACAGATTGAGAAGCAAACCTGATGCTATTTGGATAGCTGAGCTGCTCTGCCATGTTTTGCAGAACCATCAGGGTAGTCAAAAAGGCGTGAGCCACTCCCACCCGTAGCTAAGCAGGAAGGGCATTGGCAGTCTCAGTGCTGAACTGTACCCCAATCCCCGTTCTATGTTGAGCTAACTCTTCTCCCCACATTGGTCTCACCATCTGTGCATTGGGAACTGCATCAGGGTTTTTCACTGCATTCAAATATCCTGCAGCTGCCATTACAGTCAATGTTCAGAGTCTTCAGGGTGTCATGATCAACGGGGAAGAGTTAGGGTGTCTATGGACATTCAGCAGTACTAAACCTAAACTAAGTCTGGGATCATGGAGGCTCCTTCAATGTCATAATGGTGGACACTTCACCAGTATCAGGATGCTACAGCCGGCATCCACGGGGACCGACTATGGGAGTTAGTGTGTTAGAGGGGACGGGAGCTTGGAGCTGTGGGGCTGGGGGAAGGGGTGGGAGAATGCTGAGAGGCCAAGATCTCAATCAGTGGGAGGCTGCGGAGCTGTGAATGGAGCCATGATTGTGGTCAGGTAGTTGGGGGAAGGGGATCTCCTCACAGTACAAGGGATGCTCAAGGTTTCCGTCTCATGCTCAGACAACTGTTCCCGGCCCATAGAGTATCTTGGGAAAACACTTTGACACTAAATCAGCAAGAGGCTCCCTGCTGTTAGTGGCCAACAGCGGCTCCTAATTAGGTGGAGAGTAGAGTGGCATTGACAATCGGATCATTCAAACTATACACATATCTAAAACCAGTGACGGAGTGCTGCAGATGGCAGAACTGCTGCCGCACGGTGCCAGAGACCTGGATTCGATCCTGACCTTGAGGGCTGCCTGTGTGGAGTTTGCACATTCTCCCTCAGACCGCGTGGGGTTTTTTTTTTGCATGTTCTGACTTCCTCCCACATCCGAAAGACATGCAGGTTAGAAGGTTCATTGACCCTCTGTAAATTGCCCCTAGTTTGAAGGGAGTGGATGTAAAAGTGGGGTAACGTAGAACGAATGCAAATGGGTCGGCGTGGACTCGGTGGGTTGAAGGGCTTGGCTTTCATTTTTGTATCTTTCAATCTTCAAAGGATGCACCGTCTACATTTCCTTTAGCTGACGCCTCACCTCACACCCCACCCTCAGCTCTAGCTGCTTCCAGGTGCGACAAGTTAAAATTGGAGCCAAGCTATCTACAGGATGGGATTGGTAGTGGTCTTCCCCATGCCCATTAGTTGAAGTTTCAACGCTTTGGTTCATATACAAAGAATCCCATGTTCTCTTCAATATGCAAAGTACCTGCAGGTCCCAATGAGACTCTATGATGAAGACACTTTGCATATTGGTCCTGAATGGCTGACCCCTTATTTGAAGATTGTCAATCCTGCTTCCAGTCATACCCAACTGGAAGAAGCATCATCCCTGTGTGTCCCTGAAGAATTTTGAATGTTTCAATGTGATTATTTCTCATTCTCTAAAATCTAGAAAGTACTTGCCTAATGGGCTTAACCACTTCTCACAGGATAAGTATCCCATCCCATCCCATTATTCAATCCGGCAGCACAGTGGTGCAGCAGTAGAGTTGCTGCCTTTCAGCACCAGAGACCGGGTTCGATCCTGACTATGGGTGCTGTCTGTATGGAGCAGGTACATTCTCTCTCTGACCGCGTGGGATTTTTCCAGGTGCTCTGGTTTCCTCCCACTCTCCAAAAACTTGCATGTTTGTAGGTTAATTGGCTTTGGCTCAGTGCCCTTCCTTAACAAAAGAGATGTCAACATTTTCCTTATCATTGATATCACATTTGCAATAAGCAGATTAGAGTCAAAACTCTTTTTTTTCCACATTCATTTGTTGTTTTTTCTTTTGTTGCACCTATTCTCTCAAAGACTTCACATATTCAAGGGCCAATATAGTTTAATTATCAAATGCACCAGGAACAGAACAATTAAATTCTTGCTGTAGCTTTACAGACCCATTCATGTAATAACATAACTAATAAATATATAACAAATCAATAATACTTAATTTTAATAATCAAAATTTTAATAATTTGTAATACTAGACGACCAGATTTAGTGCAATCTTGCCATTGAGTTCCCATGGATTACAGAGTTGCTTTATTTGGATTTAACCTGTCTTGAGGGGAGAGCAGTTCATGACTGCAGATTGACTCGCAGGGATTGTTGGCAACAAGTTTTTCCCCTCCTCCCTCCTCCTTGTCCTTCGGTGTCTAGCACTATACATTGTTGAAATGTATCTGCAAGACCATGGCAACGGTGATTGTAAGAGACAATCCCTGGTTCTTACAATGGGGGAGCAGACACAGGGACATTCCAAACATTTGCTCTTGGATCTGGCCAGGAATGTGCCCTTAGGCTTCTGAGCATATCGGCACCTATTGTAAGCAAGAACACTGAATTAACCCATTATATGCTTAGTCAGATGGTTTCAGTAAAAAGAAGAGAATTTCCATCACAACTTAAGGAATTCCATTAATTTTTTGAAGTGCTTATTAAGATCTTGGCTTAAGTAACTGACCTGGTCACCTAGGGAGGATAAATGTGAAATTCACAGGCTATTTGTACCACAAGCAGCCAACGCAACAACAGCCTGAAGTTTATGCTGACGTTTGACACAATGATGTAAAACATGCTCCACCATGTCACTGTTTGTGTTAAGTTTCCAAACACTTAAAACTGCATGACCCCATTTAATTAAATGTTAATCAACTTTTGGTTCCCTTGGCATGAAGTATTTTTCGGAATCTTATTGTCCTTACAAAAGAGTGAAAGGTTCGCCCCACACGCCTACTTCCATTGTGCCCGAGACCTCGGGCATTGCTGAATGAAACTCGCATTTCTCAGACCACACTTGGAATATTGTGAGGAGATTTGGGACGCATATTTGAAGAAGAATGTGCTGGCATTGGAGAGGGTCCAGAGGAGGTTTACAGGAATGATCCTAGAGATAATTAGGTTAGTGTATGAGGAGTGTTTGATGGCTCTGACCCTCTGGAGTTTAGAATGATGAGGGGAGATCTCATTGAAACTTACCGAATAATGAAAGGCCAAGATAGAGTAATTGTGGAGAGGATGTTTCCAGGAGTGGGAGAGTCTAGGACCAGAGGGGACAGCCTCAGAATAAAAGAACATACCTTCAGAATGGAGATGAGGAGGAATTTCTTTAGCCAGAGGTGATGAATCTGTGGAATTCATTGCCACGGAAGGATGTGTCATTGGGTATTGAGTATTTTTGAAGCGGAGATGGATAGGTTCTTGATTAGCAAGGGCAACAAAGGTTATGGGGAGAGGGCAGGAGAATGAGGTTGAGAGGGAAAAATAGATCAGTCATGATCGAATGGCAGAGCATACTAGATGGGCTGAATGGCCTAAATCTACTCCTGTGTCATGATATTAGTGTGTAGATAGTGTTTATTTCAGCATAATGCAATCGAATGCTCACCATAAGATGCACAGGAACCAAGCAGCTTAATGCCTGTTTTACCCAATCGCTTTACACGAGGTGATTCCTCAAAAATCCTGCATGCTTTAAAGTGAATTGAAAACTCCCGTTAAGTGATCTGTTTACTTTTTGGAACACTTTAATTAACTTTCCTCCGTGAACTGTATTGTAACCAGCTGCTTCCTGAGATTTATCATTGCGCTGAGTGCCAATAGTGTGTAGTGAGAACCCCTTCACCAGCTCATTTTGTTCATATTCAAATTGAGACAGTGCCCGTGTGGTGCAGGCTCTTCATACTGAAATCCGGGTTCACCTGAGAGGGTATCACTCTGTGGAAGCTTGCCATTGCGATATGCAGCTTACCTTTTTAACTCTGTTCCTGCT